>NC_039367.1:13715759-13984551 GCF_003573695.1 Papaver somniferum | reverse complement strand
TTTTTTGCTGTAGCAGCACCAATGCCCACCCTTTGGCTTTTATGAGGTCATCAAATTATAGTTTAAACCCTGTTTATTCTCTATATAAAAAATTGAGTTTTTTCGAGCGTCTTGATTAATCGGAGCTTCTAGTCCCAAATTAAAAATTTCGGCCAATAGAAATTAAGGAGAATCTTTGAGACCCACGATATATCATCCGGCCAATCACATTCTAGAATATAATTACTTAAAATATATAATATTGAAAATATTCCAAAACAGGTAGAAACAACTTTAAAATTACCAAAAAAAAATAAAAATAAAAAATGATTTCATTAAATATGCAATATTCATCATGATTTTATCATAAAATTAAATCAATTATCAATCATAAGAATAAAAAAAGAAATCCAATGTTCATTGTCCCATGTCCGTTTACACTTTTTTATAATAGAACTCGCCTAATTACAGCTCCAAACTACCGGTAGAAAATAATGCTTAAATTTAATTGTTCCTATTACACTTTCAGATAATATTAAATAACTGGATCATTGATTAAATTTAGATCAAGGATCAGAAGAAAAATACCTGGTTTATGGATGTCACACATGCATCGAGTAATCTTCTGGCTTATAAAAGAGTTTGTTTATCTTGTATAAAAATAAATAATACAAAAATCAATGATCCTGTTGGGAGTGTTAGGACATTGGGATTAAGCATAAATCACAAAACAATATGATATCGAAAAAAAAAGGATCCTTAGCAGCGACAAAAAAATAATAATTTGGAATCATTAAAAATATTAGTAGGAAAAAAAAGAAAAAAATCGCGGAATTTTTGATGCAATTATCTTGGTAATATTATTCATTACATATTTTATCTAGAAATAAATAAAATAAGAAAACATTCATTCCATATGCAAAAATATGATGATAAGATAAAACAATTTCTATTATTGGACGTATGATGCATGATATATTTTTAGACAAAAATACTTAACAAGTAAACGTGCCCATAATCTAAAAAAAAAATAATACAATTGCCATAAATTACTAAAATTACTAGATTTTAAAATTTCAGCTGATATTGTTTACAAATTAAAAAATATTTTTTTTATTCATTCCATTTTACCAAAAAATAAATAAACTAAGAAAACATTCATTCCATATGCAAAAAATAAAGATAAGATAAAATGATTTCTATTATTGGGCGCATGATGCCTAATATATTTTTTGACAAAAATACTTAAACAAGGCATGGCTATCTAAAAAATATATTATTTTCCCTAAATTATAAGAATTGCTAAATTTTAAGATTTCGGTTGATATTATTTCCAAATCAAAAAATAATTTTTATATAATTTTTTAAAGGGTTGGGTAACTCTTTGATAATTTTCTTCTCGTATTTTCGTAAGAGGATCTCAGTATCAACAACATTGCTAATAAAGGCGCCTATACAACAATTAAGATTTTTGAATTCCCTCAAAAAATAGTCAAAATAGTGGGGAAATTTTGATTTTCATTAAAAATATGACGCCAAAGAATCGGGGATAACTATGGTTTAACCAATAGTTTTTTGGTGACATCATAAAATGCCAAATGGTAGGTATTGGTGCTACTAGAGAATTTTTTTCCCTTTTTCAGGCCAAACACTATGACATACCATTTTCCTTCCCTGTTCCCTATTTATAGAGAAAGGATATGGGTTACAAGGCAATCTCACTATGGTCTTCTTTTGTCCCTTCTCTACATTGCACAAAAACTCAGACAAGAGACCTTCTATTTCATCCTGTTTCACTTAATCCACGACTCCTTATTGATCCTGAAAGAGTAAGGATTTGGTGACTAGAACACATTGTGTTCTAGAAAAAATCAGACAAGAGACCTTCTATGAGAATTGCTACAAAATCTTCGTACGAGCTTCGTTGGTTGACCCAAATTCCGAAAAATAATAAGATAATCTACCTCAGGCTAGAATTTCATCCAATTTGGACTCTCATAAGCCAGTCTAAGATGCGTGCTTATTGGTTCTTAGGAATCCTGTATGTACACTTCTCATCATCCTCCACGTATATAGAAAGAGACATGTGGAAGGCATGTGAAGCGAGACATCGAAACATGATAGCAGGCATTTCATCAGAAGATTCCATCGATCAGCAGATCTGACAGTCAGGGACAGAGGACCACAGAGGTATGATGGCACAGAGGAGCACCAGATAATACCCCTTGGGTATTAACGCACCCAATCCTGAGGAAGATCCCAGATCAACGGCCGAGAGGAAGTTTGGCTGACACAGATGTGACCAGACAAAAAGACACTTGTCTGACACGAGCAGACATCCATCTTCCCGCATTAAATACCAAAGAGATATACACGTGTCGATCAGCTCGTGGAAGAAGCGAGGATAACCCTTCGTGTTCAAGCTCAGGCTGCGACATATACCGAAGACCTTTGCGTAATAGGCACAAAGCACAAGAAGATAAGATTACAACGGCACTTCAGAGATGGGACCCACGTTTTCTCCCTATAAATACCCCTCTCCAATAAGAGAGAAGGGGCGGACCATTTTGGAGGGAAATTAGAGGAGAATATAGGAGAGAGAAATAGGAAGAGTAAGTAATCCATTTACTTCCGCAGACTCATGTATATTCTAAAGTCATTCGACTATCTTTGTAACCATTCAGTACATAGTGAAACACCAAACCCCGTGGACGTAGGCCTTAGTGCCGAACCACGTAAATCTGTCTCATTTACATTTCTGCATCTTACGTTCTGCATTAAACTTCATATGCTTTATATTTATACTTATTTCATGATTTATTTCCTTACACGAGCATTATTTATGATAATATTCGACTAGACAATGACAAGCCCGAAGGCTTTGAGTCGATGAATCGATATAATCATCCCATTACGTATACGATGTACGATTCTAGAATTAGGACGTATGTGAATATTGTTTGTGAACACTTGGATGGCCTCGTGATTTATGTGTTCACAATTTGGCGCTAGAAACAGGGACTCTGTCCCGGTAAAAGATTTATCTTATCCTGTGATTTCACCTTAAAACGCGCACTATGGTTGTGCCCTTTTTTGGGTTCAGCGTGCCTTCAAAACCTTTTTTATTTTTTGGGTTCATGTTCTTCATTTTCACAAACACCATTTCAAAGCAGACAAACCCGCGGCTATCTATCACCGATTTTCACGTGAGGTGTTTCCTCCAACTAAGACTTAATAATCCAGATTCGTGAGTCCTCGTGACAGATCTGCCTTTTCAAGAGTTCTTTTTCAAAAGTAGTCTGAAAACAAGATTCATGATCGTTTATAAAAAGATTTGTATTTCAAAAACTAGGCCCATGAAATCTTTGCATTTCTTTTCTATTAAGGGCCCTTGGGCAACTCATTTCCTTCTATTTCAATAGTCTTGCGGGTACGAATGGCACTAACCCTATCCTCGTGGATATCTTTGGTTCTCCTTATTTATTTCCCTATGCAGGAAAGGATTAAACATGGAGAAGATACTAGAGGCAGGAAAAACCAAAGCCTCATCAAAGGAGACACCGAGGGTTACCTCGGTCATGACCCGAAGCAAGCAGAAAGGAGACAAAGCTAAAAAAAATGCTCAGAGGAAGGATGCTGCGGAAATCACTTCACCTATGAACACTAAATACATAGCATCCGCGGCCCTCAAAGCAGCAGCCACGAAGACTGTTGCGGCCCCACAAACTACAGAATCTAACAAGACTTGGGTCCCAAGCCAAATCCATCAACAAAAAGAAGGGGTAGCAGAATCCATGACGCATCATCCCGCACATCCACCAATATTCGGAATGTCGTCAACCAACTGTCAGAATCAAACCATACCAATGCTTTTAGGACCACGGGCGGAAACTCAACCGAGGGGACCAAACTTGGAGATATCAACGATTAAAGCTGATCCTCGGCCACCCTTAATACACACTGTAGACGAAGGGGGAAGTGTGGCCGTAGGGGTACCAGACGGAACTCCCAATCATGGATCAAACCAATCCCACCGACTGATGGTAGAGCTCGAAGAATTGAAAAAGAGCCAGCAGGTCTACGCAGATGCCGTAGCTCTTCTGGCCAGGGAGAACAAAGACTTGAAAGATAAGATTGCCCAAAGCATGAAGACTATCCAACAACTGGACGAATCAAATTCTAAAGCGCCAGAGCCCAATCGAGACCGAAGAGTCATCCTAGCAAATGACGCCAGGGGAAGCAGCGCATCAGATCCGGAATATGCCACCGAAGAGTTAGACTATTATGACAGCGAAGATCGAAGAAAGAAACGCTCAACTGAGCATGAGAACATGGGATATTACCGCGCAATGGAGGAGCTGCGTGATGATATGATGGCTGAGATCAAACAGTTAAAATCCAGACAAGGCGGAGGAAGGCTTGAAGAGGTGATGAAAGAAGCTAACTCCACGCCCCTAACTCATCGCCTGGCAAACACCCCCATTCCGTTAAAGTGCCTTGTCCCAAATTTTGAATGCTACGACGGATCCAGTGATCCCGCGGCACATATCCGGTATTATAACCGTATCTTAGCCCGATGGAGTCAGAACGACGCCGTCCTCTGTAGATATTTCCCGTCAAGTCTGAAGGGATCGACTTTGTCTTGGTTTGACAACCTACCACCTGATTCCATCAACTCCTACGATAAACTCGCAGAGAAATTTCTGAGGACATACATGTACAACAAAGCTGTCAACACTGGAATGGATAAGCTTTTTGCTCTGGCGATTGGCTACAAGGAAAACACGAGGGAATACACTAACAGATGGCACAAGATCTTCCAAGCCATAGGGAGTGTGGACCCAGTAGTAAGTATCAACTTCTACAAGTGGGGATTAGACCGAATGAGTCCACTATTTGTTGAGATTCATGGAAGCGTGCCTAAGACAGAAGGAGATCTTCGAATAATTATTGAAAAGTACGCTCGTCTGGAAGAAATCCAGCGTGAGAACCCGAGGGCACACACGCAGAGGTCTCACCGTACCAATTCCGCAGAACAAACCAATGGGGCCAAAAGAAATAGCTCAGTGGAACGGCCTCACGAAGATAGGAAGGAACGAAGAGATGAACGACCAAAATACGATCGAAAATTCGAAGATCAAGTTTACACGAAGCTCAATGCTAGCTATGCTCGGATCTTGCGAGAGATCAAAGGAAGGGAACATTTGGAGTGGCCGTGGTCTAAGGGAAAACAGCCCCCAAGAACCGAGAAGTCTAAAGATTACTGTGAATATCACTGCGTCAATGGACACCAGACCGAGAAATGCAAAAACCTCAAAATAATGATCCAAAAAATGATTGATGCTGGCAAACTCAAACATTACATACGAAAGGAAGTCTCCGAGGATAGATCCAAACGGACCAAGCCAGTCCAACTTCCAGAGGGAAACCGCACAATCAACACCATCTCGTGTTCCGAAGCTGCGGGGCCCTCCCTTACAGCGCAGATAGGAAAGAGGCTACGGAAGCAGTTCGAAGACCACTGCGAATTATATAAGATTGATGGTGTAGAGGTGGACGAACACGAAGAGTGGATGGACGCACCTATTATCTTCGATGCTGAAGATATCGAAGAAGATATGGAAGATCATAACGATCCCTTAGTCCTAACACTACCAGTGGCTGGATGTAACCTCAAAAAGATCCTCATAGACGGGGGAAGCTCAGTGAACGTTCTATTCTACGACGCATTCAAACGGATGAAGCTCCATGATGAACAACTAATGACCTCTTATTACACCATCTACAGATTCAATGGAGTACCCACAAAGCCATTGGGAGACATCGTGTTACAGGTTAACGCCGTACCCATGAAAGTAGAAACACGATTCAGCGTGGTTGACGTCCCATCCCCCTAAAACGCCATTATTGGACGAAAGTGGTTACATAAACTCAAAGGAGTGGCGGCAACTTACTACCAATATCTCAGATTCCCTACACCTGAGAGAGTGATGGAAATCAAGGGAGATCGGGTCTCTGCAAAAGAGTGCCAAACCACTCAGGATCGTATCAATAGCGAACAAGAAGAGCATCGAAAAACCCGAAGAATTAAAAATAAAGAAGCTGCGAAAGAAAAGGCCATAGACCTGTTCCTCAAGGAAACCACATGGAGGGGTTTGACAAAAGATGATAATGTCTTAAACACAGAAACAGGTACTTCAGCAGCCAACGAAGGACAGAAACATACCAAATAGCAATCAAAGAACGTCCCAGTCCTCGGGGATCCGAAGCCGGTGTTCACACCAGTAGAGCCCGTAAAAGAAATCAACATAGGAACGGAAGAAAACCCGAAGATGATCAAAGTAGGGACAATAATGGACGAAAGAAGAGAATATTCCTTAACCAAATTACTTAAAGAATACGCGGATGTATTCTCCTGGAAGCTAGGAGATATTCCGGGGATTGATCCGAAAATAATCCAACACGAGCTGCGCATCAAACCAGGCACGCCACCTTTCAGGCAGAAAATAAGAAAATTTGCACCGGAGTATCATAAGGCAGTGGAAAAAGAACTTCGGAAACTACTAGAAGCAGGGTTCATCAAGGAAGTCAATTACCCTACATGGATCTCCAACATGGTCGTCGTTCCTAAGAAAAATGGAGGGGTTAGGATATGCATCGACTTTACTAACCTCAACAAGGCATTTCCAAAGGAAAGCTATCCCCTGCCAAGCATAGATCAGCTGGTTGAAGCAGTGGAAGGATACGAAGAGCTGTCATTCATGGATGGATATTCTGGTTACAACCAAGTAGCCCTGGAAGAAGAAGATCAACTACACACAACATTCTACACCCCACATGGCCTTTATTTCTACACTAGAAAGCCCTTTGGACTTCGAAACGCAGGGGCAACGTACCAAAGAATGGTCGATGCTATCTTCAGGCCATGGATTGGTAGTACCTTAGAAGTCTACATTGATGACATGCTCGTCAAAAGTAAGCTGCGCAAATATCACCACCAGGATCTGAGAGATATCTTAGAAGCAATGAGGAAACATCACATGAAAGTAAATCCAGAAAAATGCACTTTCGGTGTCACCTCAGGGAAATTCCTCGGATATATGGTAACAAAAAGGGGCATTGAGGTAGACCCAGCGAAGATTCAGGCCATAGTAGAAATGCCATCTCCGAAGAATTTAAAAGAAGTGCAGAAGCTCAATGGGTCCATAGCATCCTTGGGCAGATTTATTGCCCGATCCTCGGACAAATGCAAACATTTTTTCAATATTCTCAAAAAAGGGAGAAAGTTTGAATGGACCGCAGAATGCGAAGAAGCCTTCCAAAAAATCAAAGAACACCTGGCTTCAATTCCAATCCTGCAGAAGCCTGATCCTGATGAGGTTTTGGCATTGTACATAGCAGCGACAGAAGACGCAGTTAGCGCAGTGTTGGTCAAAACCAATACGAAGATAGAACAGTCTATCTATTATGTCAGTAAGACCATCAATTCTGCGGAAAGGAACTACAAGAAGATCGAACAACTTATCCTGGCATTGGTGTGGGCTACTCAAAAGATGAGAACCTATTTCCTAACTCACTTCATCCGCATCCCATGCAAAGCACCACTGGAAGCAGTCCTCAAAAGCGCGGGAAAAGTAGGCAGAATAGCCAAGTGGAACACCCACCTGGACCAATTCAACATCATTCATGAAATTCAACATTCCCAAAAATCCCAAGTTTTGGCGGATTTCTTAGCAGACCTCCCCCTGGACAACGACGAAGAGATTAAGGGAATACCAGAAGCCGATGAAGAAAGCAAGGATCCAAGTGATGTCCTCGAACCCGCGAGTCAAAGACAATGGGAAGTCTTTGTCGATGGTTCCAAAAATAAGGAAGGGGCAGGAATAGGCATTGTCATCACCACCCCAACTGGAGAAAGGATCGTACATGCACTCAGGTTAGAATTCAAAGAGCATACTAACAACATCGTCGAATACGAGGCAATCGTACATGCCCTCCGCTTAATAATAGAGATGGGGGTAACCGATGTAAGACTGACAAGTGATTCGCAGCTTGTCATACGGCAAATAGGGCTCGAATACAATGTGTACTACGACACCCTCTCATCTTACATGGCCTTGGTCCAAACATTGGAATCACAAATT
The DNA here is from genome assembly GCF_003573695.1 of Papaver somniferum. Classification (NCBI taxonomy): domain Eukaryota; kingdom Viridiplantae; phylum Streptophyta; class Magnoliopsida; order Ranunculales; family Papaveraceae; genus Papaver; species Papaver somniferum. The sequence continues at coordinate 13,976,428 of NC_039367.1, read as the reverse complement.
CCGAACATCAAATTTCGGCATTTATGCAGAAGGGATCTCAGGCACGCGGATGCCCTAGCATATATATCATCCATGCTGAAGGACAAGAGTATTGAAGCTATCAAAATCACAAGGGTATACGAACCCTCGATTGCAACACAATTTTCCTTTGCTACAAATCAAGATACAGTGGAAGAAAATATCGAAGATCAGGTGGGGGAAGACATCCGTGACGATTTTGACGAAGAAGATATCCTTTCAAGAGCAAATCAAGACGAAGATTTCAGCAACAAATATGATTGGAGAATGATGATCCATGCATTCCTCAAGGATGGAACCTTACTCGCGGATCACAAACTAAATAGGAAAATACTCTCTAAAGTAAGAAGATATGACCTTCGGGATGGAATCCTGTACAAGAAATCTTTCCTCGGTCCGTTACTACGCTGCATATCCAGGAAAGAGGGGCATCGAATTCTAAACGACATCCATTATGGCGACGCAGGAAATCATAGCGGCATGAGATCACTAGCCGACAAAGCAAAAATGCAAGGATATTACTGGCCCACAATGGTACAAGATTCCGCAAGAATGTCCCGACGATGTGAATAATGTCAGCGTTTTGCCAAAAAGATACATGCACCAGCAACAACGTTGAATTCTGTGGATAGTCCGTGGCCATTCGCAAAATGGGGCATAGATATCGTGGGGCCTTTCATCGAAGGATCAGGGAAAATACGATTTTTGATAGTAGCCACGGACTACTTCAGTAAATGGGTGGAAGCCAAAGCCTTAGCCAGGATCAGAGACGTGGACGTGTTTACTTTCATATTCCAAAATATTATTTGCAGGTTCGGCATACCGGCGGAAATCGTGTCTGATAATGGTAAACAATTACAGGGGAAAAACATAGACATGCTCTTCGACACTTTCAAAATAAGGAAAAACAAGTCCACCCCCATATACCCTCAAAGCAACGGACAAGCGGAAGCTACCAACAAGACCCTCGCCCTTATACTCAAAAAGCAATTAGACTAACACAAGGGGAGATGGTGTGAACAGCTACACAATGTATTATGGGCATACATGACAACACGAAGATCTTCCACTGGGGAATCCCTGTTTCTCCTCACTTATGGAGCTGAAGCAGTCATCCCAACAGAGATCCTCATGCCAACCACAAAGACCGAAGCATGGGAGAAAAACCTCACAACAGACATGATGTTAGAGAGATTGGACGACCTGGAAGGAAGGAGGGAAGCAGCATTGCAGAAGATGGAAAATTATCAACGGAGACTAGCGAGGGAGTACAAAAAAAAGGTAAATCTTCGAAATTTTGTAGAGGGGCAGTATGTGATAAGAACAATCCCGCAGTATCAACGACAGAAGAAATGGGGAAAGTTAACACCTACGTGGGGAGGACCTTTTATAATACACGACATTGCGGGAAACGGTTCCTACTATCTTCGCAATATGAAAGGCGAGGTCCTACGACACCCTTGGAATGCTAAATGGCTCAAACCGTACTACCCATAGGAGCAGCGCAGCTTTGCATCTGCGTGGGGAATACCAGAAGAAGAAGGAAGCGTAACCGCTTTACATGTTTCTATCTCTGGACGAGGAGTAGCAGGCCTCAACCTATCAATCAAACAAGCTTTTTGGGGAATCTTCAAGTAAACAAAATTTATTAACAACATTGGGGAAAGTAGTTAATCTACAATCTCTCAGGGCTCCCCTATCATTGTCTATGAGTGACCAGAGGGAAGGCACCCAGCAGAAAGAGATACCCAACCAATTTTAAGGCAGTGGGTCGACGGAATGGGTGCATGTAAATATTTTCAATTAAGCATTCCATATCCTAGAACGCTGCCTCGGCCCCCACCGTTCGGGAATCCTCTGGCCCAGGATTCGCCAGCGGGGTGACAGGTCTCAAGACGATCACGAAGGTATTTACCTTCGGTGTCGCACTCAAACAATCTGAACTTTTTACAGAACCAGTTATTTCTAGTTTAACACTTCACAATACTTTAAAATAAAAAGATAAATTGACAACGCAGGTACGCCAAAAGGATGATCCATTTCATAAAGAGTTGATTACAAGACTCGACAAATAAAGAAAAACAGGAAACAAATCAAAAAATGATCCGAAATTATATAATCAACGAGGATCAACTTCCTATGACTAATAAAAGAAATCTACTTGGACGACACAGCTCCATCAACGGGGTTGTCTCTGCGAGACGAGGGTACGCTACCACCAGAAGAAGGCCCAGAAGAACCAGGCAAAGGCGCGGGGAGGGGACGGCGCAGATAGTTCTTGACAAGTCCATGTTCGACTTTAAGGCCAAGTTCAATCTTATCCAGGACTTTGTTTGTCTCTTCAGCCAACTGACATCGAGCCTTATAAGTGATAACAGCGGTCCGCTGATAGGCTTGAGACATCAATACAGATAGGTGTTCCTCCTCTTTGGAGGCAATCTTCGCTGCTTCCCCACGAGACACGGCCAACCCTTTGAAATGATTGGTTTGTCTTTCCTGCTGCACTAAGGCAGATTGAGTCTTTTTAAGCTCATCATTTGCTGCGTGAAGCTGTCCCTCAAGTGCTGAAAACAAAAAATACCAAGGGGTTAAAACGAAGAAATAACAGAATCACACTCGATAAAACGAGGTTATACCTTCGACATTAGCCGAAGCCTCCTCATACTCATTGACAACTGCGTCCCGAGCCTCATCGAGAAAGTCATATTCGGTGGATAGTTTCTCATAATCCGTTTGAAGGTTCGTAAGAGCAAATTTACTGGCGTCTAAATCTACCTACTTCATCGAATCCAAGTGACGAAGATGGTTGACTTCATCATTCACCTCCCCCATCCTTTTATGAAGTCGATACACATTCATCTCAAGATCTCTTTCAGACTCCACTTGGCGAGCAACATCCGCTCGAGACGCTGCTAGGGCTTTAATAAGTGCACCAACCTCGGCCCTAGCATTATCTTTTTCCTCGGAAAGACGCAGCATACTATCCCTAACCCCAGGGCCTAAGAAAGAATGAGCCTGTTGTAACTCTCCTTCTAAAAAGCGCACTATAGCCTCTAAGTCTGAAGCATGTTCTCGAGCATCACGCAGATTGTCACGCGTCCATAGCATCGTACCGTTAAACAAACAACGGTCATGATTGTACTTATTTTGCATATCAACCATCAGTGTTCACTTTTCACGCCACTCAGCTGTTAAGGCGTTGTGCTCATCAGCACGAGCATTCCACTTTGCGGCTTCACTCTTCAACTTACCCACCAACTCTGCAATACGGGATTTCTGTCATTACCTTTCTTTCCGAAGCCATATCAACTCGGGGACTCCACCCACTGAAGATGGGGTGGGGAGACTCAGACAGAACACCAAAATACAGATAGGGAATCACAAGGAGTGAAAAATCTGTAAAATACAAACCTGTGAAGGACGAGACACTTCTACGAGTCTGCTCCAACTCATTGTGGACTATAGCAAGCTCTGAACGAAGACTCTCCTCCGCATTTCCAAGCTGTTCTTTTTCTTTCAGACGGCCCCTCAGGTCATTTATTTTCGCTTCAGCTGCAGACAACTCCTCTTCCCTATGACGAAGCTTGGCCTCCAACTTTAGAGACTTTGCTTTAAAGAAATGGTATAGAACATGGTTACAATGTTCGCTCCTCATCATCTACGTCACAATCAACAAACATTATTATACTAAAGGAATCAGATATCACGAAGAACACAATGCGCGGATATCATAAAAAGAGTACAAGGATTTACCTCTCAAACACGCTGCTGGGGATAACCGTACTGGTACCCATCAGCTATGGCCATAATATCAGCAACATGAGAGAGGATCAACCACTAAATTAGCTTCCGAAGATCTAAGATCTTTATCCCACATCTCAGCAACGCGGGCTTCAGAAGACAGTTGCATCATTCGACGAGTATAAGCGTCGGAATTCTTCTCACCAGTGACCACGGGGGCAGGGTTGGGAACGAACATCAGGTTTTTCTTCCTTAACCAAGCCAAAATGACATCTTCACCTTCAAGAATTAGCGAGAAAGGAAAATCCTCGGAAGAAAACTCAACCGAAGACTTCCCCTTGGCGGCTATCTCCTCACCCGCGCAAGCCTCGACATTACCAACCTCAGCACAACCACCTGCGTTCTCAGCCTGCTGATCAGTGCCACATTATTTTCCAAGGTCCCCAAGCACATCCCAATCATCATGTGGGGAAATCAATGAGAAGTCCTCGGCAAGACCCATGGCAGCAGTCACATCGAAGGATTCCCCCGCGAAATATATCCTACCGAAAGAGAATTCTGGGGAAATCACGGGCAAAGTACCCACACCAACAATGTCATCACCAGCAGGGGCAGATCCACTCCCAACAGTACCACAGACGGTAACATTACCCTCAGCCTCACCTTCACCACCCGCGGCAACTTCTTCTTCAAGATCACCACCCGCGGCAGCTTCAGCCTCACCATCACCCGCGACAACCTCTTCTTCATTACCGCCTTCTTCATCAGGGTAAGAAGTGTCGGTACGCTCTTCTCCGTTGGACATTTCTTCATCCTCACCATACCCTTGGTTTACGAGACTCGTAACCTCCTCATTACCCTCAACCTCACTGATAACCGCAGTAGAAGATTGCTTGGGTCCAAGTTTCTTCTTCTTTGACACCTACAAACCAGTACACATCCCAGAAAGACTCATTTCTTCCCTCAATTCAAAAATGAAAATTATTTCAAGCAAGGAAAAAGGGGCAAAAAGATGGAGAATACAAGAAGAAACTATACCTTGGCAGTAGCAGCAACACTCTTTGATGAATGGATAGCACCAGAACCCTCCTCCTCATCTCCATCAACGACATCCAGAGCATAAGGAAAGTTCATGCCCGCGAAATTAGGACGCCAAGGACAGAAATCTCCATAATGAGCAGGAGGAGTTTCACGAGGCTTGCTATTGTCAGAAGGACGCCAACCACGTGGACCCGGAATCCATCCGTAAGCCCAAGAACTAACTACCTCAATAACAGTAGCATTCCATTCATAATCATGGTCACGCTTAATCCTTTCACGAGCAGGAAAGAGCTTCCGTTTAGCAGATCCCTCAGTACCAGGAACATACTTCAGCTTGGCGTCACTCACCTCACTCAAGAGACGAATTTCACCACGGGGAGCAGCAATGTTACGAAGACTAACACTCCACGGCTTACGGTTTCTGCTGTTGACATAATCCCCAAAAGAACTGTTAAAGTTCTGAGGAGTGTACCACTCCCTCTCAGCGGAATTTGGAACATAGCAGGTCATCATAGTCTCTCCCTTGCTCCGCAGATAACATTCCTTCAGTGAACGAAGATAATTCCCAGATAGTTGTGATACGGAACGATTATGAGTGTTCTTAGAAGAGCCTTCGCGATTAGCCAACACGTCATAATAAAAGGAGTCACCGACTTATATAAGGGCAACATAAGACCCGCCTCGAAGGCTCCAACCGTAGTCAACAGATGAAACTCGTCAAACTGATAATTAGCAAGGAGCTCGTAGGTGATATCATCGTCAGGAGTATAGAAGTGAACCTCAAAAGCTTGGAGTTCATGTTTTTCCTTAAACATCTCAAGATCAATATGCTTGAAAGTGACCTTCTTCTTACCCACTGAAATGCTGCGAATCACGGGGACAGTTTCTTCCTCGTCTGCGGAATCAGAAGTAGGACCCAGTTCCGAAGATTTACTTTTAGAAGGAAGATTTGTAGACGGATCAGCTCTCGATATGGTACCCTTGGAGTACTTCCCTTTGGAAGAAACCGCGGGAGGAGGCGGCAGAAATTTATGCGGAGGCGCTGAAGGAGGAGCCATTGAACGAAGGGCGGAGCATCCACCACTTCATTACGAGGAGGAGGAGCCTGCGTACTCCTAGAGTCATCACGAGGAGGAGACTGCGTACTCCTAGAATCTTCACGAGGACGAGAAGAGGCGCGGTTAACAGTATACCTAGACCCAGAGGGAGCCTTCGGCATATCCCCTTTTTTAGAAGGCATAATCTTCACACTGGATGAAGACGAAACCCTATGACCCCGAGGATCAGACTGCGAAGACTTGTGAAGACCTTCCCCAAGTGGAAATCTATCAGGATCTCTACGCGGAGGGGATATTGGCGGACTAGACGACGGAGTTTGGTAAGGAGCCCGCGGACGATCAGACATATCTACAAGGAAACACAAAAACAGTTTAGAGAAGAATACGAGGAGATCACTAAAGATCAAAAAACCCATAATTGATGGTTCATTCGGATAAACATGAGAAACCCTAAGAAACTAAAAAATACTCCATCCAGGGATAATACTCATACACAGACTCATAGACGCTGTAGACAAAGAACAGGGGAAAGCATATATGCTTCGACATATATGATCTTCATCACAAAACCAAGAACACAGCAGCAGGGGACAAACGAATAAAAATACAGATAAAACAATGGTGAACAACCGATAAGAAAATCCCATACCTGTATAAAAGAGGACGACAAGCACTAACTGCAGTAGAAGAAAGGAGGATCGGAGGTATCGACAGATACAGGGGCAGCAACAATCAAGAAAAAAAGAAGCAGAAGAAAGAAACAGAAAATTGAATGATATATTCCTCACAAGGACGGTGATAGTAAATGACTAAAGAACAAGAACAAGAAAACAAGAAGAGAATGAACACTGACAAGAAGAGGATAAAAGTTTTTTCACATTCTCTTTCCTATTTATGAAGCTAGAGAAGACAATAACTGCTCCTCGTACCAAGGAGCAGTTACGAGAGAAGTTAATGCAAAGTGGGAAACGTGTAAGACTACCATTCTTCTTCAAAATTGCGAAATACTCCCAAGTTAGAAGAAGAGGGGCAAATTGTATGTACACTTCTCATCATCCTCCACGTGTATAGAAAGAGACACGTGGAAGGCATGTGAAGCGAGACATCGAAACATGATAGCAGGCATTTCATCAGAAGATGCTATCGATCAGCAGATCTGACGGTCAGGGACAGAGGACCACAGAGGTATGATGGCACAGAGGAGCACCAGATAATACCCCTTGGGTATTAACGCACCCAATCCCGAGGAAGATTCCAGATCAACGGCCGAGAGGAAGTTTGGCTGACACAGATGTGACCAGACAAAAAGACACTTGTCTGACACGAGCAGACATCCATCTGCCCGCATTAAATACCAAAGAGATATACACGTGTCGATTAGCTCGTGGAAGAAGAGAGGATAACCCTTCGTGTTCAAGCTCAGGCCGCGGCATATACCGAAGACCTCTGCGTAATAGGCACAAAGCACAAGAAGATAAGATTACAACGACACTTCAGAGATGGGACCCACGTTCTCTCCCTATAAATACCCCTCTCCAATAAGAGAGAAGGGGCGGACCATTTTGGAGGGCAATTAGAGGAGAATATAGGAGAGAGAAATAGGAAGAGTACGTAATCCATTTACTTCCGCAGACCCATGTATATTCTAAAGTCATTCGACTATCTTTGTAACCATTCAGTACATAGTGAAACACCAAACCCCGTGGACGTAGGCCTTAGTGCCGAACCACGTAAATCTGTCTCATTTACATTTCTGCATCTTACGTTCTGCATTAAACTTCATATGCTTTATATTTATACTTATTTCATGATTTATTTCCTTACACGAGCATTATTTATGATAATATTCGACTAGACAATGACAAGCCCGAAGGCTTTGAGTCGATGAATCGATATAATCATCCCATTACGTATACGATGTACGATTCTAGAATTAGGACGTATGTGAATAATGTTTGTGAACACTTGGATGGCCTCGTGATTTATGTGTTCACAAATCCCGTGTAAATTTCAGGAACTTCACAAATTGCGCAGATTTTAGTACATGAGTCATATGATTGTTTATACAATTGGCGCGCCCTTTTAGTATGTTGTAGATAAGATCTACATAAACACTTTCTATTTTTATAGCATGACCAAAATCCTCGCCCGTTGTCACCCGTTGAAACATCTTCGGGCAGTAGTGAACAAATTCTTGTTGAAAGGCGGAATCCCAATTCTTCTCAAACTCTAGTTCATTCTCCCACTTCCAAACACGCAGGGGATTGATTTAAGGATCCACCAGAGATCTTTACTTAGCTTTGGTCGTGATATTTCCTCTTTAGTTGGTGTAGACTTCTCCATTTTTGATAGAACGTCGTTGATACCCTATTTTGCCACTTGAAAACCTAATTAGCCAGGTACCAGTATCGTGAGCCTTTGGGTATTGATCGAACACCTCTTCATGACCTATTACCCCTTAAAACCAGGCATGCTTTGACCCTTTAAACCTAGGTGGTCGTTCTCTTCTTGGAAAGGACGAATTTGCCCTTTTATGTTTGATTTCTTCGTATAACTTGATTTTTCTCGCTTTCGACTACTTGGATTGCTCAGACTCCTCTACTACTTATACTAGTTTATCACCCGTGCTACGCACGGGTCTATTTTTGGCTTATGAAATATGAATTCTTGAATTTTTTTAATTATAACACTATTAGCAGCAAATAGTAAATAGGTATAGAATTTTAATAAGTTTATAATCCTAAAATTGCACAACATTCAATAAACTAATATAAATAAAATTGGAAAAAATAATCATGAGTGTGTGGTTTAACATTTTCAAAGTCTATAATACTTATTCCAGCTTCATAAATTGATTACTCCGGTCTTTTTCCAAATTTTGATATTCTTTAAAATTTTGGGGGATACATTTTTGTTTTTTTATGTACTCTTGCTTTTTTTCAATTCATGCATTTGCTTCATCAGCTGAAGCATATCATCAAGAGCTCGCTTGATATTTATTTTTATAAATTTCTCCATCTTAACTATGTCATGCGATTGTGTTGGTATATTATTTAGGTAAAATGAGTGTCGACCATGATTTTCTCTTGTAGCATAATGATGTTTTTTACTTCCTTTTATCTTCAAAAACCCAAAAACATTGCATATGAAAATCATCAAACATTGAGTAACTAAGACTTAAAAGAGGACAGAGAAAATAAAATCAAACACAAAGTAGGAACAAATTATATGAATAATTACGAGAGATTACCAATGTAATGCACTATAATATCCTCTAGTTTTGTATAATTGAGCTCAATGGAATACCTACGTTTCCTTTAATAACAACTACCATACATCTTTGGTTAGTATAGTGCGATCTTATATTCTGGTATATGGCCTATACATGTGGATATAAAACCGCAAAGTCTATCATGATTATTGTATTTTTCCTTTAATTTTTCTTTGTAATTTTCTCTGTGATTTTTTGAGATAACTACATGTATGTTTTCCCATGTTATTTGTTTATTGGTTAGTTATCTTCAAACAAACCAAAAAAGTTAATAAAACATAGTAGTGAGCCGCTTAGTTTTCTTTTATGAAAAGTTACATGGAACTGGAAATACTCTTCTTTGTTCAATCGCCTTGTTTCAGAAATTTCTCACATTCTTAGTACTACGATTATTGTAAAAGTTGTAATTACTACTCTTTTGGTCATGTCTGTTGAGGGTAAACTTTTGCATGTAAGTATGTATTATATATTTTACGCCCATCATATTTATGTAATTAAGAATAACTTAAATTATCACAATTATTATCTAAAAGTAAAGATATTATAAATAATTTTGGAGGGATTACGTTTATATTGCACGCATGTGAATAGTTATAGAATTCTTAATATATCCATGAGTTCAGTTAATTTTTATTTGAATTACAGAGAGATTACGTTTTTCATCCGGTGCCAAGAAAAGAATAACAAATATTCAAATGTATTTTCTTTTTCGAAATCATTTTCTCTTTCATAGTAACAGTGAACAATTAAATTTAATCCGGCGTTTAAATCTTATATATTAACCTACCATACATACAGAAGGTAATATGTAGCATGATTTTGTGTTTATACTATTTGAATGAAGCCTATTGCTGTGACAGTAGCAAGTATACCACTGGTTAGTCAGTTATGTTCGTTTGTTCTATTTGTAATTGTTTTCGTTTATATTTTGGGAAATTTCGGTACATTTGAGCCCGATGCTTAAGGGAGAAAATAAATACTCTTATAATAGTTTTGATTATTTCCCAAATTGAGAAACAACACGAATTAATATACGTTGACAAAGTAATTTAGAAAAATGAATGCATATCATACACCTTCTGAAAATATACATTAAATTCCCTTAACAACCATATGCCAGTTTGTAGTATTTCTCAAACAAATGTTTATATTTTAGACTCCATATGCCTATTCTGACAAACTTAGCTTTCTCCTTGAAGATCGACATCCGGATATTTTAAATTTTGTCATATACTTGATTTTGGCCAGCTTTGTCGCATTTGTGGAATCGATTTAGTACTAATTTCCTGTGAACGACCCGAAATTTTTTAAGGTAATTAGATACGCTATATGATCTCATTTATCGGGATTTGTTGGGTTGGAATATTTCACCTGTCCTTAACTTTCCTATTCCTGCAAATTCTCAAACCCATTTCCCAACTACAAAACCACTCAAGATGTATTCCTCATACTTGTGGTTTCTTCATGTACCGATTGTACCTCGATAATACACGTATTCGGAGTAGAGAACAAAGTTGTACATGTGGAACGAAGCGAGTACTTCTGTGTGCAGGAAAATAAACTTTAATCAGATTATATCATATTGAACCCGTTGAATAGGAAGAATGAAACTTCATTTTGTTCCTGTATGTTCACTCATTATTGGGTTTCATGTTCCGCTTTCTTGTTAATATGACTTACAAAACTTGAGATTACAAAAATAGAATTATCGTTTTCACGGAGTGCAAAAGTAGCTTTGTGCCGTTATGCATCTTGTTGTAGTACTTTAAAAAATTGATTATTTGATATTGGATGTTTGATTAATACATTACATAAACAAAAAACTCGGTCTCTGCCTTCTCTCCATCCCTTATCGCTTGGTGTGTATCCGCGCGTGACTGTATCAGATTGACCGACTATAAATATGGTTTAGAGAATCCGAAGACGAAATAAATAAGTCCATCGTATCAACAGGCAACATGCATTGACTTGGAAAATATGATATCGTCACGCAGTTAATTTATTTTGTAAATGGGTCAAGTGAGAATATGTAAAATGAATTGTAATAACGGCCGGTGTTTCCTTATTGTTTACCTTCCCAATTATTGGATTTGATACTTACACACTACAAAGTCCAAAGTGCATCCAACAATGACATCGTTGGTTAATTCTTTAAGTATACATATTTTAGCCCTCTTATCAACTTAGCCCTTTTATCAAGCTATTAATTATGAGCTACCACATGATTCATATGGTTGACAAATACAAAATGGATGCATCCAACTATTGGTCGGGAGCCACAACATTGTTCATATGGTGTACGAACTATATCCCATGATTATTAAAAAATTTATCCCTGCAACCATCAATACGTTATATATTTGAGGTTGTATTATTCATATGTGAATGTGCTTTTTTCCACCGATATGTATAAACCAGGACCTGTACGATTCATGTTCGAATGAGCTTTTTTCCACCAATTTTTGTAAACCAGAACTTTGTCCTGTACCACACCATCTTCAACAATAAGAGAAATCCAATCCAATAAACGAAACCTAATTCCAAATCATAGAAATAATTAGGTCAAGAACACGGACGGGCCTAGCAAGGGGCTAACCCGGGCTATAGCCCGTCCCTATTTCTCGTTAAATAAAAGTTTTATATAGGAAATTTTAAAAAAATTAATATTTAGCCCACCTCTATTCATAATTAGTCCTTGTAGTTATAGCTTAAATCATTTCTAGCCCAAGATCTTGTTTAAAACATAAAACTTTGATTGTTACATCCATTTTCTTTCCCATTTTTCTGCTATAAACTATAATTTCCTTTCTCCGATCACTTTTCGTGATTAAAATTTGCGGATTTTGATCTTAAACTTATCTATTTATCTAGTCTTTATAGGCAGCTTTTTGTTAATCACTAATCACGTAACTTGTTCCAACAAATTTGCCGAACTATTGAAATTCTAGACCTACCCTAAGAAAATTCTTGGGTCTGTCCCTGGTCAAGAAGGGAGAGAGTGAGAGAGATAGTTACCTTTGTGGAGGTTTTGTGAGAAAAGTAGTGGTCAAGTTTTGTTGCTGGTGTTGGCCAAAGAGGAAGATTTCCATTCGAAATTTTTTATACTTCTTATAGATTTAAAATGTATTTATTGTACATGGTCATGGTTAATGAAAAAGAGAACGGTATAGCAAAATTCATACCCCGACTGATCAAAACTCAAAAAGACATGGATGTAGAAAATAAAGTGCACTTATTTTGTGATTTTGGTTTTTGATATGGAAAAGATTCTGGAAAGATGAAACATCATCTTGCAAATACCTCTTCCAAACAAATGTGCCTACAGAAACGAAAATAAAATCAAAAAATTTTGCTTTAAATTCTGATAGTTACTTTAAAACATTAAATTGATAGCACAAACAAAAAGGATAGAGAATTTTCTAATAAAAAAAAAGGATAAAGAAGTTTACCCATGCTGTGTCCTTTACGGTGATCAGAGACACCATATATCGTATGCACTTTTTGTGATCATATGTAAACATAAACAGATGAAACAAAAACAAAAACGAATAAATATTTAATAATATCAGCATGCATACAATAAAATCTTACTAAAAAACCTCAAAAAAACTCTCAAATGTTCTTGACGGAGAGGCGTGTCAAAGTAGTGCGATTGATTTGGATTGGCCGTTTTATAGGGAGACGTCGAGACGAAAAGAGTATCTTTTGTAATAGAATAAGAAATTATACGAGGTATTTGGAATTAACATTATATTTTCTAAAAAAAACTCTACTAAATAATTTTGTTTACTTTTATTTACAGATCTTATTTAAAAATACATATTTAAGAATTTATCATTTTTGGTTCGTTATATGACCATATTTATTACGCTATGCATATTTCGGGAATGTTTTAAACAAAATATGATGGCAAAATTTATTATTTTTGGAATGCATAAAGAAGGAAAATAATTATAATCGCATTCAATATTTTACCAAAAAAATTCTAAACATAATTTTGTTTACTTTAACATACAGATCTTAATTAACCAAAATTAAAATTTATCAGTTTTGGTTAGTTACACGTACCATATTACTGTAATATACATATTTCCGGAAGGTTTCATAAAAAATATGGTGAACAAATTTACCTTTTGAATGCATATCCGGGAGGTCTCATAAATATATAATGAACAAATTTATCTTTTTATGGAAAGAAAAAATAGAAAAATATGAAATTTCATTCATTGTTGTAACATGTTTTTCTTGTTTGAATGTTCTGTTGTTAATCATGTTCGATAATATGTTCAAATACTATATGATTTTGCGCTAACGATTTTGTATATCCACTATTGGGCAGGATCACGAATCGATTTTTCGTAAAAGAGAATCACGCTTCGAACTACAGGTTAGTATATACAACTCTATGTATTCCGATTTTAAATTCAATAAATAATTTACATTTGATCAATTTTTTTTTTGATTATTGATTGATATGGACAGCTTATTTTTTTATAACTTGGAAATTGTATTAAGAATATTTTTAATGTAAGAAATATAACAGGACATTGGACATTTTATAATTTAATTTTAATTCTATGATTGATTTGTTTTATGATGATTTAATTTTGTGATGAAATCCTGATGAGTAGTACTATATACGTAAATGTGATTTTATTCAATTAATTTGTAGAATTTAATTGATATTTTGTTTAAGATTAAATATATTATTTTAGTAAAACAATCAAAAAAAATTGGATTGGTTATTTTTAGTAAAAACGTATTTAGGATTTAAAATATTTTTTCTTGAGGTTTGATATTTTACCAAAAAAAAAAGTATATACTGGTGGGACCAAAATTAACCAGAAATTCCGCTTAATAAAAGCGTTGGAAAAAAATGTCAAAAATTTGAGAATCTTACCAAAAAATATATATTGGTGGGGTCAAAATGAACCAGAAGCTCCGATTAATGAGAGCGCTCGAAAAAACTCTATTATTATATAGAGAATGGTCCTATGATATGGGTGGTTTCTCACCAAGAAAAGGTCTCTGGTGCTGATGCAAGCCTGGTCGTCCTCTAAGCACTGAACAGTCCCCAAGCATTCATGCTGATAAGTCTCATAACGCTGACATTACCCACGAGTAAATGGCCGCAAGAGCTGATTTCATAGGCTTCGCTCCTGGATCTATCCCCGGGCATTCATTGGTGGGGAAGTTTGGCGTTCCGACAAACCTAGTTCCTTTGTACAGCACCATATGAGAGCGGTATAGCCATATAGCCACCCTGGAGGTCATCTCATACTCCTCTACTCCGCCGCTCATCATTGTTGGTGATCTGCTGATAACTCTCAACACAATGAAGGACACGTCACTGGACAAAGTCACTAGCATGGACATAACACGTTTTGAGAGCCTGGTGACCACTTGTGAGTAACATTGCTTCAGAGTAGAGTGGATCCATCAGTGATTTAAGTCTGTCAAAGCCGAATGGGTGGACCGGAACGCGACCCCTCATCCTTCACCAGAGGCGCTCAAACAGGAAGAGGCTGCCATATATAGTTACTAAAGAAGAACGCATCAAAGATCTGACTCGTAATCTAGAGACCAGGAGCAAGGCGTTAGAGAAGGACAAAGAGATGCTGACAAGGCGTCAGAAACTTCTTGTGGACGGTTTTCTTTAGGCTTCTTTCTGATAGGTTTGATTAGATATTTGATATTGGTAGTTTTCTTGTATTAAGTAGGTTTTGAATCTAAAACTTGAATTGTTTCGCACTTGAATGCAATAGGTTGCATACAGTTTATTTTGAATGAAATCATTACATTTTTCTAAAGCAAATCTACTAATACTACTCCAAACCCTAACCAACTAAGAGCAACTGCAATGGACGAGTAAACCCAAATTTTTACTCGAGTGGGCTGGCGTAGTGGGACGGACCATCGATCAAAATTTGATCAAAGAGTAAAATCCAGACCAAATTTGGTCGGCGATCAAGACCAAATCCAAATATAGTCGGGCGTTAATATAATCTCCGCTACACATCGGGCGTTGATATAATCTCCGCCATTCATCGCGCGTTGGTATAGTTAACGTCCAACGAACAGGCATGCATATAAACTTCGCCTGAATGTGGCGTTGGTAAATATAACGCCCGATGGGACGTTCATAAACTTAACGCACGAAATGGGGCATTCATATACTTAACGCCCCACTGCACTTTAAGTTTTAAACTTTTGAAACTTGCATGGGGCGGGCTTTATACCTCCGCCCCATTATTATTTTTTTTTGTTTGTTTTTTGAAGCGTATACTATACCAACGCCCCACGTCAGGCGTTATCTTTACCAACGCCCCATTCAGGCGTTATCTTTACCAACGCTTGATCCCAGACGTAATCTTTATCAACGCGCGACCAAATTTAATCTGCAACCACTACGCCACACGACGGACTAAACCCAAATTTGATCTTTTTTTTTAGTCTTTGGTCTTTGGTTATACTCGCACCACTGTGGACGCTCTAAAAAAACTGTAAAGTAATATCTTATCCTATCGTGCAAACCGCGTTAGTCCCCAGCTCGGGACACCTTCTATTCGCAGAACCTGTTGCGGTGTTCGCTGAGTTTCGCTCACTGAGCCTGAGCATCCATTTAGTGACGGGACTCGCCGCTTCGTTGCATTACTTCATTTACTAGTATGTCGAATGTACAGAATCCCCCCTTTAGCATCATATTCTTGCACAAAATCCCCCACATTTTTTGCGTTGGAAACTGGGATGCCAGCTGCAACAAGGGGATTATCGAGCCTCTTCAGCGAGACCATTTTATTCTTTTCGCATGGTGTCGGTGATGGAAGCGATCAGATTCCCGAATCAATGCCCACTTAGGCAAAGGTGTGGTGTATATCTTGTTGGGGGTTTGACATCATCATCCTTCGGTTTAGGAAAAACGACTTCACAAACGAATGGGTACGGAGATGCAGAGGTCACAACGTGTATGACATGTCCTCCATGGACCGCTTTTATACATTGGTGGTAAGTAGAAGGCACCACCTTTTTTATCATGAATCTATGGTCGTCCGAGTATCATATGATGCCTTGGGGCCTTTTCAATCACATGGAATTTGACTGTCGCATAGATAGGGCCTACATTCAAGTATAACAGAGTCTTGCAAGATTCGAGAAGTGTAAGGAGCGCGACTATAATTAAATTGATGTGACAACATATTTAGTATAAACTACATTTCAGTTCGAATTTTTGATAGTATGCTAGTGTCTGTAGTGGTTTAATACAGTGTGGTGTTCAAATCTGGACTAGGTCCCGGGGTTTTTCTGCATTTGCGGTTTCCTCGTTAACAAAATTTCTGGTGTTTGTATTATTTCTTATTCCACATTATATTGTTTATCTTTATAATTGAAATTGAAAAAGCGGGGGTCTAACAACACCACCCAATATTTCGCTTAACAATCTGTATGGACAAACTCGAATATACTTTTAAGAGAATCAACAAGACTCAATCAATCAAAAGTACAACAACGAGTTTATATCTCTCTCTAGATTTGATTTACTCAAGCAAGACTACGAGTTCTAATCAAATACAAGGAATAACTTGGATGATACCAAAGACCAATATCCAAGGATCAATCAATATCATTCAACAACCAAAGGTCGGATTTCCAATTGATTGATTCAAACGCACAACCTGTATTATTTCAATTATAAAGATAAAACGATATAATGCGGAAATTGAAATAACACAGACACCGGAAATTTTTTTAACGAGGAAACTGCAAATGCAGAAAAACCCTGGGACCTAGTCCAGATTGAACACACACTGTATTAAGCCACTACAGACACTAGCCCACTCCAAGCTAACTTCGGACTGGCCTGTAGTTGAACCCCAATCAATCTCCCACTGATCCAAGGTACAGTTATGCTCCTACGCCTCTGATCCCAGCATGATACTGCGCACTTGATTCCCTTAGCTGATCTCACCCACAACTAAGAGTTGCTACGACCTAAAATCGCAGTCTTTAACAATAAACAAATCTGTCCCACACATACAAGTCTATCAAAAGATCAATCTTTCTCCCACAGATAAACCATAAAGGTTTTGTTCCGTCTTTTGATAATAATCAAGGTGAACATGAACCAATTGATAATACGGTCTTATATTCCCGAAGAACAGCCTAGATTAGTCAATCACCTCACAACAATCTTAATCGTATGGTAGGGAAACAAGATGTTGTGGAATCACAAACGATGAGATGAAGACGTTTGTGATTGCTTTTTATATCTTGCCTATCGGAGATATCAATCTCAAGCCAATCAATCTGATTGTACTCGTACGATAGAATATGCAAGATCAGATCACACAACTACGATAAAAGTAGTATCGGTCTGGCTTCACAATCCCAATGAAGTCTTTAAGTCGTTAACCCGGTTTAAGAAAAGAAAACCAGAGGGTTAAAGGAGAATCGACTCTAGTACGCAAACTAGTATCACACGTAAGGTGTGGGGATTAGTTTTGCACAGT
Organism: Papaver somniferum; assembly: GCF_003573695.1. Lineage (NCBI taxonomy): Eukaryota > Viridiplantae > Streptophyta > Magnoliopsida > Ranunculales > Papaveraceae > Papaver > Papaver somniferum. The sequence goes on along the minus strand of NC_039367.1, from coordinate 13,958,792 downwards.
ACTAGATGTCTCCTTTATATAGTCTTTCAAATCAGGGTTTTGCCTTGGTAACAAAGCAAGCAATATCCACCGTTAGATGAAAACCTGATTTAGATCCAAGCTAATATTTCTCAACCGTTAGATCGAAAACTTAGCTTGTTACACACACTTGACAATGCACGTTTCTAGGTTTGTTAACCGTACCCAAACGTATGCACTTTTTGGTTCAACAATAGTTAACCAAATGGTTAACCATATGAGCATTTCATATCAACCATGTTCTTCTTCACCATAGCTAGTTCAAATGACTCAAATGAACTAGTTAGAGAGTTTTTCAATTGCAAGGAAATCTCATGTACTACACAAGACACAATTAAAGCAAAGATGATTTAATTCACTCGAATCGGTTCATGAACTTTATAGCCACGGTTTGCAAACTGCATTCCTTAGTCTTTATAAGTTTAAATTCAGAAATCATCTTCAGATATATAACTTTTGTCTAGTTCGCAGACTAGGTTTGCGGACTTAAACAACCGGTAGAGTTTACAAACTCCAGCAGAAAATCTCGGCAAAGACTTTCGCCGGTTCGCGGACTAGTCGAGTTTGTCAACTCCAGTAGAATTTCTCGGGATGAGAAGTTCGGCAATTCGCGGACTGAGTTCGCGGACTTGGCTCATGCTATTCTCCGGTTTCTCTTGATCAACAAAGTTCACAAACTTTGGTTCAAGGAATAGGACTTATACATACATGTGTTTCCACAACAATATTTATGTCCACCATTGGTTATGTAATCTAAACTCTCATTTCAATCATTGAAACATTCTTACAGGACGTTATATAGTTGTTATTCACAAACCATTTGTCGTCAAAGCAATTTTCAAAGTGATTGAAACATATCATGACTTTCGTCACTAGGTAAAGATAAACTCGATCGAAGAGAAACGCTTAGCAACACATATTTCGAGATATAGATAGGCGAGGTATACTCGGCTCGAAATACCAAATGTGTATAATCCAGTATATATATATAGCATACGACTTCTTGTCTCAAAGAGTATGAGATAGAGTAGATAGACTTTTGAGTGACAGATAAGTTCAAGTCTTCACATACCTTTTTGTCGAGAAGTTCCACCGGTTCCTTGAGTAGTTCTTCTTCTTGTATGATGAATCGCCATGAAGTCCTTGAACTCAACTACACTTTCTATCCTAGTCCGAGACTTATCTATAATAGACTAGAAATCAAGACTTATAGTTTTGATCACTAACATTGACAAACATGCTTGAGATAGCAACGCATGCGAGTTCGACCGAACAATGCTCTAACAATCTCCCCATTTGTCAATTTTAGTGACAAAACTATCAATACATATGGAATACAAAAAAGATAAAGAAACTTTAATAGCTCATATTCCACATGTCCAATCTTCAACATTCCTCGAAATCTTCGTCATTTCCAAGTACTCCAATGATCCCAAAGGTTGTAAGTTTAGCATCACCGTTGTTGAAGATCCGTAGCTATAACAATGAGAAAGCATCGGTCTCGATCATTGTTATACAGTGTCATAGTATTATTACACAGTGTCAAATTTTAATTGTATGACAACTTTAACAATAATACTATGGTGATATGTATCACTCCCCCTTAGTGAATACTCCATCTCACATGGAAACCACTCCCCCTTACACAATGATCCGAAAACCATATGTATTTGTAGTGTAAACTATATATTAATTTTCCCTCTTTTTGTCAATAAAATTGGCAAAGGTACAAGAACGGGATCATAATGAAATTTCCGTAAGAGACATTTCATGACTAAAAGAAAATACATGCCATCTAATTTAGATGCAATCATATAGCCGAAGCTAATAGCATTCATCAAGGAGTTTAAAGATACAAGATAACACATCTAATATTCCACAGCCGCACTCCCCTCAAGATATTACCATTAAGCACAAGTTCAAAAGAACTCTCCCACATTTGATGTCATTCCCGAAAGAACAACAAGAGCGACCTTAATTTCAAAAGAAAAGAAGGATTTTAATGGACACCAAAAACCATGAGAATGATTTTCTATATCCAAAAACTCAATCAAATTAATCACAAGTAAACCTATGATTAATTTAATCGGAATACGCAATCAAATCAAACACAAAAAGTAATTAACTTAATTGATTATGCTCGACATAAAAGAACTTACGGAGCATACGACTAACATAACCATTAGAATATTAATAGGATAGTTATTCATATACTCAACATAAGAGGAATCCTACGGAGTATGAAGATATTCAACTGGATTAATTACAAGAGAACCCATAATTAATCTAATTGGAATACCCAACCAAACTAATCACAAAAGTAATCAATTCAATTGTCAATTGTTTTGCTCAACATAAAAGGACTTATGGAACAATAACTAAATAACCAAACAAGATGATTAATTTAGTTCAAAAATGCTCAACATAAAGTACCTCATGGAACAACCAACAAAGCTAATCAAAAATATAATCAACTTCGTTGCTCAACATAAGACACATTACGAAGCCTCACAGTAATACATAAAATATGGATCAGGGATGATCAATATTGCGGAATACCCAAGGATTCATTCTATCTTCGATCACTAGTTGCATAACGATATTAATAGACATAATCCTTGAAAACAAAAGATTTTAACCTATCTTCCATCAAAGAATTGACAATATAGGCTTAACTTTTGTATTTGTCAAGAGTCTATTCTTTCTTTTACCAGTACGTGAATACCAACTCATGAACGACTTTACTTTTGACAAAATATGGTACCTTCAAGTTCACGGATGTAAACATACATATCCCATAACAAACTGCAATATAACAAATCATAAAGATTAATACTGCAAAAACATCATCCTCCAAATATTTTTAGAATTTAATACCAATAAACCTAAAAAATAACAAGAAGATGAAAAAAAATAGCTATGTATAGTCACAATCATTGCTATTCAAGCACTAGTTATTCTTCCAACTAAATCAAAAAGAAGACATACTAGGCAACAATATGAAACTCAGTTTTCCTTAATGATTTCATACCTCTGGAATAGTCCATCGAAATAGGAGTCACTGGTATCCTTGATTTTGTTGACTGTAGACACACCATGTTCATGGGTCAGAACGTTAGTTTTTCGATCAACAATGCGAACAAAGTGACAAGCATTAGCGCAGTCAAGAATGCCTTTCTTCTGATTTCTGATCAAGATATTCTGAGTACCAAGGATTTTTGCCTGTCCATCAATAAGCTGGTTGATCTGCAGTTGAAGGTTAGCAAGTTCGTTCTTTACTTCATTCTGAACGAGAATTAAATCCTTGACAGATTCTCCAATCCAAGAATTATACTCTTTCCTTTCAAGCATTTTTTTCAGAATAAATTCTTGAGCAGGATCACTTCCTTTGAGATCATCCTCTATAGTAGGGTTAACTTCTTCTTTGGGAACAGTTTCCATCGAGTTCCTTTCTGAAGATTAGTGAACGCATATATGAGTAATATATATGTTCAAGTATACACCCTAGATAGAAACCCTAGAGTTCCTTGAGGAGATATGGACGTTCGTGGACTAGGCCAAACGCCAAAAAAAAATGGACCCAACCAGGAAAACTGCATACTGTGACACTTTCAAAAGTTTTCCATCCCTAAAGAGAAAGGTCACAGTGAAAAAAGAAAGAAATACTAAAAACACACATCATAATATATCAAATATACAAACTAATGAAAATCAACTAATTACTTGAGCATCTCTCAAACATCATCCTTGTATCTCTCAAGTTAGATACAAGAATGGAGCTTTCTGCTACTAGGTAGCAGAGGGAGACATAGTCTCACCTTAGGTATTGAGAGAGTAGTAGTGATTTCCACCAGGATGTGATCTCAGCATTTCTTGTATTCCCATGGTAGTTTACATTTTTAGGGAAATTTCTCATAGCTCTTCCTGAAAGCTCAAGAGAAGGAGCTTTCTGATTACTGAGTCTAGGACCTCTAGAAATTGGTTCAAGAGGATTTTCCGAGATGGGTTTCCAAACTCTAGACTTAGATTCACCAGAGTTATTCTTATAAGCACATGTCATGCTTTCATCGGAAGCATAAGACTTTATACCAGTAGAATGCACAGAAGTCCTGTAATGATTCCTGGTAAGGAGATCTCTTTTATAAGATGCCTGGTTTCTTGTGAGCATGAGATTCACTGCAGTAGTCGACTGACTATTTACCCCATTGACAGTGAAAATAAGAAAATTACGAAGTTTAGAAATGTGTTTCTTCCTGGCAAAGCAATAGATAGCATAGTGATTCCCTTTTTCACAGAAAGTACAGGTTCGTGGAGAAGACGCAACGGACGACATCTTTTAAATTTATAGGCCTGTGAGAAGATTATAAGTTATATAAACTTTTCTCGACACAATCTTCTTTTGGAGGATATTTCTTCATGTACTGTATGTCAAGAGGAACAGTTGGATCAGAAGAATTTTTCCTTAAGACAGAGTTTTCCTTTTCCAAGGTCATACACTGTTTATGGGCTAGTGAAAGTGATGCTTCTAGCTTCTGTTTTTCAACACGAAGTCTGTCAAGTTCAGATGAGTGCGTCTTGATCAAACATTTTTCTCTAATTGAGCATTCTTTGATAACCTTTTCAAGATCACAAATCTTTTCACGCTGTAGATTATTCTCTTGGAGAAGTTTCTCAATATCCTTACAGAAGGACTCAATAATGTTATAGAGTACACGTTCTCGATCAATAGACTTTTCAAATTCATCGATGAGTTGATCATGATTCTGAAGATCAGCGAACTCAGTAGAATTTTTTGCTATTCTGGTGAGCTCCATTTCAGCTTTCGCCATTGTGTCCAATGTCTCATTGGAGGAAGAGTGATCAACACAAGATGAGACAATCTTCCTACCTCGGTATTCTGAAGAATCAACTAAAGAACAATATTTTGAGGTATTCTCGAGACAACTGGCATAGTTGAAAGATTTAGGAGGCATTTTGGTATGTGTAAGAGATTCTGTCCTCAGATTCAGATTGCTACAAACACAGACTTGTAAGGTCTTGAATGTGTTTGCCTGCTCTGATACCAATTGAAAAAGTGGGGGTCTAACAACACCACCCAATATTTCACTTAGCAATCTGTATGAACAAACTCGAATATACTTTTAAGAGAATCAACAAGACTCAATCAATTAAAATTACATCAACGAGTTTATATCTCTCTTTTGATTTGATTTACTCAAGCAAGACTGCGAGTTCTAATCAAATACAAGGAATAACTTGGATGGTACCAAAGACCAATATCCAAGGATCAATAAATATAAATCAACAACCAAAGGTCGGATTTCCAATTGATTGATTCAAACGCACGACCTGTATTATTTCAATTATAAAGATAAAACAATATAATGCGAAAATTGAAATAACACAGATACCATAATCCAGATTGAACACACACTGTATTAAGCCGCTACAGACACTAGCCTACTCCAAGCTAACTTCGGACTGGACTGTAGTTGAACCCCAATCAATCTCCCACTGATCCAAGGTACAGTTATGCTCCTACGCCTCTGATCCCAACAGGATACTGCGCACTTGATTCCCTTAGCTCATCTCACCCACAACTAAAAGTTGCTACGTCCCGAAATCGCAGGCTCTAACAATAACAAATCTGTCTCACACAGACAAGTCTATCAAAGGATCAATCTGTCTCCCACATATAAACCCTAAAGGTTTTGTTCCGTCTTTTGATAATAATCAAGGTGAACATGAACCAATTGATAATCCGGTCTTATACTCCAGAAGAACAACCTAGATTAATCAATCACCTCACAACAATCTTAATCGTATGGTATCAAAACAAGATGTTGTGGAATCACAAACGATGAGACGAAGACATTTGTGATTACTTTTTATATCTTGCCTATCGGAGATATCAATCTCAAACCAATCAATCTGATTGTACTCGTATGATAGAAGATGCAAGATCAGATCACACAACTACGATAAAAGTAGCATCGGTCTGGCTTCACAATCCCAATGAAGTCTTTAAGTTGTTAACCCGGTTTAAGAAAAGAAAACCAGATGGTTAAAGGATAATCGACTCTAATACGCAAACTAGTATCACACGTAAAGTGTGGGGATTAGTTTTGCACAATACTAGATGTCTCCTTTATATAGTCTTTCAATTCAGGGTTTTGCCTTGGTAACAAAGCATACAATATCCACCGTTAGATGAAAACCTGATTTAGATTTTAGCTAATATTTCTCAACCGTTATATCAAAAACTTAGCTTGTTACACACACTTGACAATGCACTTTTTTAGGTTTGTTAACCGTACCCAAACGTATGCACTTGTTGGTTCAACAATAGTTAACCAAATAGTTAGCCATATGAGCATTTCATATCAACCATGTTCTTCTTCACCATAACTAGTTCAAATGACTCAAATGAACTAGTTAGAGAGTTGTTCAATTGCAAGGAAATCTCATGTACTACACAAGACACAATTGAAGCAAAAATGATTTGATTCACTCGAATCGGTTCATGAACTTTGTATCCACGGTTTGCAAACTGCATTCCTTAGTCTTTATAAGTTTAAGTTCAGAAATCATCTTCAGATATATAACATTTCTCAAGTTCGCAGACTAGTTTTGCGGACTTAAGCAACCGGTAGAGTTTACAAACTCCAGCATAAAATCTCGGCAAAGACTTTCGCCGGTTCGCGGACTGGTTTTGCGGACTAGTCTAGTTTGTCAACTCCAACAGAATTTCATGGGATGAGAAGTTCCGCAGTTCGCGGACTGAGTTCTCGGACTTGGCTCACGCCATTCTCCGGTTTCTCTTGATTAAAAAAGTTTGCAAACTTTGGTTCAAGGAATAAGACTTATACATACATGTGTTTCCACAACAATGTTTATGTCCACCATTGATTATGTAATCTAAACTCTCATTTCAATCATTGAAACATTCTTAGAGGACGTTATATAGTTGTTATTCACAAACCATTTCTCGTCAAAGCAATTTTGAAAGTGATTGAAACATAACTTTCGTCACTAGGTAAAGATAAACTTGATCGAAGCGAAACGCTTACCAACACATATTTCGAGATACAGATAGGCGAAGTATACTCGGATCGAAATACCAAATGTATATAATCCAGTCTATATATATAGCATATGACTTCTTGTCTCAAATAGTAGGAGATAGAGTAGATAGACTTTTGAGTGACAGATAAGTTCAAGTCTTCACATACCTTTTTGTCGAGAAGTTCCACCGGTTTCTTGAGTAGTTATTCTTCTTGTATGATGAATCTCCATGAAGTACTTGAGCTCAACTACACTTTCTATCCTAGTCCGAGACTTAGCTATAATAGACTAGAAATCAAGACTTATAGTTTTGATCACTAACATTGACAAACATGCTTGAGATAGCAACGCATGCGAGTTAGACCGAGCAATGCTCTAACAGAAATATCACAGGTGGTACGTAAATCAATCAAAGTAGATACGTCCATCGTAATTATTGGATACGACTTGATTAATCATGGATATTGATCTTTGGAATCGTCCAAGAACTTTCATGGTATAATCAGGTTCACAGACTTGTATCTGAATACATATTGATTGTGAGAGTAAGAGATATAAACTCTTCATATAAATCATGATTGAGAATCATTAAGTTGTAACTCTCGGAATTGTATTTGAGTTTAGTCCATACAGGTTGCCTAAGAAAAATTTGGTGGTGTATTTTGGTACCCCCGCATTTTCAGAATCAAACCCTCCAAGAGACTAAGTTACAACCAAGCTCGTTATGTCCCTTGAACCTCGCAAGGCTCTAAGAAGTTGATTCCTTTAGCTGACATCCTTGACAGCCTAAGAGTTGCTTCAGCCGCAGTGAAGACTTTTTGGGTTTTGAATCCACAAAATACCGATTTTGATTTAACTTTTAGGTGTGAACCAAGGTTTTAGAAATCTTATGTTTGTTTTGAATAATTAGAAGTTAAAAGTAATATCAAAACAAACTTGTGGATTAGGTTTTATTGTACTCTTCAAAGAAGGAAGAGAAACCTAATTATTCTACAACAAGAACAACTAGAATAAATCTATAGATATCTTTATAAAAATTCTTAAGGAATTTATGAGACACTGTCTTCGTTTGATCTTCAATATTTGAGGGTTATTCAGTGATGTATGATACTCAACTACACACTTCTAATCCTAGTCCGAGATTTGACTTTAGTATACTAGAAATCAAGATATAGTTTTGATTCAACCGAGTATTGATCTAACACATTCTACCTCATAAGAACAATCAAAACAAATCAAACCAGAAGTGATTTAGATATCTATCTTGTGGAATCACAAAATCTAAGGCGAAGAGTTCTTTGTGATATATATCAAATTCCTGATCTAAAGTTTCAAGAACTTAGAAGATCAATAAGGAAAAGATCTAGATAACAAGAACTATCAGGTAAGAGATAGTCTGACTAGTTTTTATGAATCCCATAGTGAAGTCTTTCAAAAGTCGTAACCTTATACAGTTTCACCAAAGGAAACATAGGTTTCTAGAGGACGAATCTAGCTGCAACTAGGACACTAGAATGCCAGGATTGAGATTCTAGTGTGCATGGACTCCTCTATTTATATTGATAAATAATGCTAAATAAAGCAGGCTTGTGAACTAGTTTCCATGTTTACGAATTGCTTTGTAATCAAGCAAACTAAACTTCTGTAAATTGTTTATGCATGAATGCATATGAGAAGTTTGTTTGGAATCAGAAAGAAGATATATGCAACCAGAGTGCAGCAATTTGTTTGCCAGAAAATCACGGTTAAGCAGTTCAAGAACCGACAAGCTTAATTTGTCACAAATGCAAATCAGTTCGTGAACTTTCAAAGCAGTTTGTGAATTAAAAAATCGTTTCTTAACTTTGGAGCTTTTTTTTTAAATTTTGTGATCTTCCTAAAATGTGTACTTGAAAACAAAATGTATAGGAAATATTCAAACTCAATTAGATCGCGAACTAAACTCAAATAGATCGCGAACCGAGCAAAATCATTTCATGTACGATGGAATAAATCTACTCAATGGTTGTTATACCAGTGCATAGTATATTTACCTACTTCAAAATCCATTGTATCAAAACTTTAAAACAATACTATGGTGATATGTTCTCCCCCATAGTATTTACTTATCTCTTTTTATAGATTTGAAGTTTACCATCTTAGACAATACACCCAGTAAAGCCATATGTTTTAGTAGATCTATACAAAAATTACAACTATTAGTCCTGGTGATTTTGACAAAGCTATACGCACAGTAAAAATCGCGTTTCATAGTTGTTGGGTTTTTGCTCAGAGCCGTACCAAATTTTAAGGGGATCTAGGCAAAACACAAAAAATGGGGGATTTAAAAATATATTCTTCTATTTTTGCATAAGAATCATTAACATGAGTAAAATATATTAGATTATGCAAATAATAACAACTACGTAAAAGTAGTGTTTCTTGCATCAATTTGTTTCTTTTAAAAAATTTTGTTTTTATAGAAGCTAGTATTTCAGATTTGGTAAAAGCCGATTTTTTCTAATTAGAGTTGTCAATATGTAACCCGACCAAAGGGTTGACCCTAACCCGATTTGTTTAAACACGCCCGACTCGTCTTGTTGACTATACGTGTCGGGTTAGGGTTATCATATATGTACCAAACCGAAAACAAGCCGGGCTAGGATCGACTCGCCAAATTTTATTAATTTTTCTATATGTAGTAATAAGGGGAAGTTTTATTAAGATAAGCAACATTATTGGAGTTTAACTAATCCACGTCAGACCATCGATGGAATTAAAATGTCATCTTATTTAAGTTTTCCAAACATAAACAGATAAATCTCAAAAAAGAATTATGTACGTGACTTTAAGCCACAAACTTTATTCATCATACTTAATAATGTTTTCTATTTGTCATTTATAAAGAGTTATACTAAATAAATAACAATTCAAATAAAAAATGAAAAATGTGACATGTTTTATAACAAACTTCATTCACTATTTATATCCCTTTTTGGACTAGTGATTGTCACATGAAATTTATGTCTTCTTAAACAATTTGACGCAGAAAAATCATAAATAAAAATAAAGACAGAAAAATAACAATTGTGCACCCACCATGAGTCTATACCGGGCTTCGAATATAGTTAGTGATAACTTCTGGCATGGAAAGACTACGTCCAGGACAAAAAAAGGTACCCGATGAATGCCCATATTTGATAAAGTCTCGCTTTCTGATTTTCTATCTGCATATTAAGATGGGAAGAGCTTCTATATTAGCGAGTGTCACACTGATAAAACCAAAAAAAGGAAAAAGGTAAACTATTTTGGTTGGTATGATATTGTTTTAAATATTAATTATTACATACATTCGAAATTTAAAAAAAAAAAGACAAGAAGGATGAAGTTTCACTTGATCGAACATGCACTAGGACTAGTGGAAAGTACTTTCCGGCAGGTAGGACATTTGTTACCTATAAACCACAATACTTATATAAAGAAAGAGTAAGAAAGAGCACAATAACAATTTTTAGAATCACAAATATTGAGTAACACCGACCATGGTCCATAGACTGAAGTAGACAACTGCGACAAAAAGAACGCCCACAAGGAGCAGTTGTAGGCTCATGGCCGTGCCAGAAGCATAAGGTACCTGATGAGTACTAAAAATTGTATATTTCTATATATTTTTTTTGGCATTTCACTCATCTTTTGTGCATTAATTATACATTTTATCCCATATTTTGTATTTTCATTGTTTTCAAGAATAAATATTTTTATTCATTAATTTTGCATTTTTAGGTACTAAATAAAGCCTGGTTAACTCACGGAGCGAAAAGAGCAAAGAAACGGCAAAGACTCCCGCAGAAAGGCAGCGAAGAATGATGTTTGCAAGAGCCGGATCAACTAGAAGTGGGCTTGAAGAGGAAGAATTGTCCTTAAAGAAGATATGGGCTTGGCATACCCAAGGCCCAAAACCCTTACCTAAATCCATTTCCAATATCCATACCCATTTCCATGAGAGCCGTCAGATTGGATCCATCACATCATCCAACGGTCGCCTCATCACCGAGCATCAAATATTGAAGCTCCTGTCAAACATCATAGTACCTAACTCTAATCTAAGCCGTCAGAATTGTTGTATCACGCATCCAACGGTCGCTGCAAGCCTGTTCCATCTTAGCCGTTCGATTCTATCCAGATGTGATCACCCAACGTATCATCTTCGCTGGACATCGAATTTTCTACAACCGCTCAACACTACAACACCTAACACCTATACCCGCAAAACAAACGCACCCTTCTCCAATTCTATCGATTCCATCTTCTCCCTCACCGTCTGCAGAGAAAACTCTGCCATCACCAACTCTCTGCCACCACCACAACTACCACCGAGCTCTCAAATCACCAACAACCCCATCACCCCATCATCCATAACCTATTCCCTTCTAATTTCAGAGACATAATTCACCTAATTCACTCGCCTCTTCTCAGAAACCCTAGGCGTGTGAGTTTGGTAAATTAGATTGAGAAATAACACAAATTGGAGGCATGGGTAGCATCAGGAGAGTCAGAAGAAGAATGGGTCGACGTACAGAAGCCATTATCAAAGATTAGGTAAACTGAATTTCAATTTTCAGAAACCCTAATTTACTGTTTTGGGGGTTTTCCTTGTAAAGTGTAATTGAGTATAAATAGATGCTTTGGGATGTTGTAATGGGCATGGCTGGGCTAGCCAGTGCTTCACCCAAGAGGACTGGAATAACCAGTGCCTCAAGGTTAGTTCTTAGTTTAAATTGTTTTGTAAATTTCAGTTCATTTTAGAATTTAATTTCAGTTCAAGTTTAGTTCAATGTTTTAAACAATTTCAATTCCATTGTCATTTAATTTCATTATGTTCTAACTCCATTTGCTAGGGGTTAGATGATACTCTTGAATTGTAAGCTAGGATAGTCCTTGTTCATGTCACTGTTCTTGTAGTGCTGAAACTAAGTAGGATTGATAATTGGCTAGTTGAGTGAATGCACCTGTGATCAGCTGTGCTGTAAGAAGACAGCTGATTCTAGGGGTGTAAGAGTGAGAGTAGCTAAGGATTCAGTCCATTTGAAGGACTGTGCTTAATTGAAGTAGGGAAGTTAGTAAACTTAGTGATCAAATGCACCTGTGATTGAGTGTGCTGTAAGAAGACACTCAATGCTAGGGCGAACTAGAGAACTTAGGGGATTAACCTTCCACTAATGCGGATTGCTAGATAACTGGTTGAGCAAACAAGCCTGTGATCAGCTGTACTGTGAGAAGACAGTTGATGCTAGGGGTAAGTTAGTAAGATTAGTTAAATCATCCATAATCTTCCCTGAGATGAAACAAGAACATGATTTGATTAGGATCTGCCTTAGTTTAGGATCAAGATGTGGATTCAAAAGCCCTACCATGTTCCTGTTTACTTGCTTTACATGCTACTGTTTTTCAGTTCTGTCACTGCCCTTGGCTCACAGCCTTGGTTTGTTTGTCTTTGTTTCACTGTTTATTGTTCACTGCCACTGATTTTTCTTGTTAACTGTCACTTGCTTCATTACTTCAATTCACACCCAAGTCTCTGTGGTTCGACCCTGCCTTGCACACTCACTACAACAGACCCTGTGCACTTGCAGGTATCATTTCTGTGACTCTTTTAGAGAGCCACCAAGTTTTTGGCGCCGCTGCCGGGGACTGGTGCTGTGTAGTTGAAAGAAAAAAAAAATTGCTCTTGCCTTTCTGTTTTCACCTGTAGTGTAACTTAGTATAGCTTTAATGTTGCTGTTTTAGTGTAGCTGTAATTTTGTATCTTTAGCTGTAACTTAGTCTAACTGTAACTTAGAGCATCTGCATCTGCATATTAGTGTAATCATAAGCATCTTAGTTTAAGCATTTTTTCATTTCTTGCATCATCCTGCATTCTTTGCTTTCTTCCCTGTTCACTGCCTCTGCTGAGCTGCTGTGGTTGTGCTGCTGTGGTGCTCCTGCTTGTGCCAGGCCAAGACTGCTGCTGTGGCTGCTGTTGCAGCCTGTTTCTGCTGAACTACCCCTGTTGCTGCCTGTTGCTGTTGTTGAACTGTACTGCTGCTGCTGATGAGTCCCTGCTGCTCTGCTGCGCTTGGTGCTGCTGTGCAATTGTTGCTTTGAACCAGGATCTTGCACTGAATTGTAGCTGCTGGCTAGCCCTTGCTTGCTAGCTAGCTGAATCTGCCCCTGGTGCTGCCTTAAAGCCCCTGCTGCTAGTGCAAAGCCCTGAACTGGTGAAGCTGCTGAGCCTTGATTGCTGGTGAAGCTGCTACCTGCTGTTGCAAAGCCCTTGCTTGCTTTGTCATATTTGGGCTTCACCATTTTGAACCTGAACTGGTGCTCCTGCTGCTACTGAAGCTGCAGAAGGAGAGGAAATTGAACCAAGCCCAACTGGGCCTTGAGTGTTGAAGCCAAAGCTTAGGATGATCCAAAGCCCAACTGGGCTTTTGCAACCAAACTGAACAGCTGGGATGTGCTTAAGCAAGTAAGCCTAAACCCATTAAGAGAACCCAAACTGTGGGCTTCCATTTTTTTGTGGGCTTGTAATATTAAACCCAACATTTGGGCTTATATTTTCTGTTGGGTTTGTAATTAATTTCTTGTGGGCTTGTTTGTTTAATTTCTTGTGGGCTTGTGGTTTTAGATTGATTTGGGACTGTTGTTTTAATTAAAGAAAACTGAACTTTTGAAAGCCCAGTTGGGCCTCATATTTTAGTTAGTAGCTAGCCAAAGCCCAACTAAATTTCTGGGACTGTGGGCTTACCATCCATTTGAAAACTAAACATTTACACTGTGGGCTTGACCCAAAAACAGAAAACGTTTTCAAATCCCAAGTGGGCCTAATCCTTTGGCTATTCTGTTAGCCCTAAACCCAACTCAAACTGAATCTGGGCTTGTTACTGAACTGTGGGCTTGAACCCAACCCAAAATTTTGAAAATAAATTTCAAGCCCAAGTGGGCCTCGTACTTTGAAATTCTGAGAGTCCAACAGTTAAATACCCAACTGGGCTCCTGAACCTTGTTTGTGGGATTATTTGAACTTTCCGTGAGCTTGTTTAAACTGTCTGTGGGTTTGTAATTGTAACTTTGAAAACCAAAATCCGGGCCTAGTATTTAACTGAACTATGGGCCTCAACAAACTGAAAACCCAACTGGGCCTAGTTCACTGAATTGTGGGCTTCGTACTTTGGGCTCTTTTTGATTCAAAAACATCCATTTGCCTCACCCATTTAAACCAAATCCTGGTCTTTGTCTTCAAAGTTTAAAAACCAAATTAAGTGGGCTTCACCACATAACCCATTTAAAAACCAAACCTTTCTTTCTCTTTTTCCCAATTAAAACCAAAAGTTTTTCAAACCCCTACAAACCAAATATTTCCCGTAAAACCAAATGTTTCCCACAAAACCAAATGTATGGTAGAATTTTCTTGTACATAATCCAGGAGATAATTTCTTAGTTAAATCTTTTGTTTCTTTTGTATATATTGTGCTAATCCAACGTGACTCTTAGTCGACATATGTTGGATTCTTGTCTTGAATAACGGAGTTCTAATATTGCTTTCGACGAAATCGGGTATTCTCTTTCCTTTTTCTCTACTCAGCATAATCCTATTCATATGTTGTATTATAATTCTTTACATCTTTTGAAACATTGAGGACAATGTTTAGTTTAGGTTTGGGGGTATAGAGTAGATACCATGATAATATGCCATAATTAAAAACAAGAACTCCTTCTTTTTGAAAAAATTTAAATTTAAAAAAAAAAAAAAATTAAAAAATTAAAAAAAACATAAAAATTGAGCTCATTTACCTTGAAATGTTGACTCTTGTGCAAATATGTATTTTTATTAGGATTCTTAGTCTAGATATTTAGGCACCCCTGATTCTAGCACAATTCACATAGTGATAAGAAACTTGCACGCGCACGATCTACCAATACATGTATAGCCTCATCCTTGAGGTGTTCTATCGGAAGTTTTAGTTGCCAATCACTTTAGAATACTGAACGAAACTTGACTAGCTTGTTCTTTGGTTGGTTGGGATAGAAGGTGGAGGTTACATTAAGAAAGAGAACCATCGAATTTAACTGGGTGCATCAAAAAGGGCTACCTCTTGCTAAGTGTCATGTAATTTTTATTCCTTTCTCTCTATGTATCAAAAGAGTTACCATGTTGTATTCCATTCATAAAAAAAATAAAAATAAAATAAAATAAAAAGTTTATATTCAGAAAAATATCAAAAAAAAAAAATATCAAAAAAAAAAAAATCAAGTATTTATCAATTCCATCCTCTCTTGTTCCAAAAATAAAAGAGAGTAGTCAATGTAAATAAGAGTCATGTAAAGAGTCATTTTGTTGTTTCATTGTAATAAACAAGGAGGGTGTATGCCATTGATGTACAACGCGAGTAATTGTGAAATACCTCCAACTCATTCACAATTCTCATAAAGTCCGGACAGCTAGCTAGATTTTGACCTTGGTTCTTAGCCTGAGAAACTATCTCTTGGTGATTAGTAGTCATAACATCCAATCTTTCTTTACACATGTGTAGATACACTTTACACTCTTATCACATGTCTTTATTTGTTATCAGTGCTAGGATTGTGCCTTAGATAGCTAGATTGACATCTCCATTTTGCTGTGAGCTTAAACTGACTTGCACATGCCACATTTGATGGAATCTGAGCTTATATTTTGTCCTAGAACTTTGTAGGTACGTTCTAAGCAAACCTTCACGAGACTTCACTCGTCCACTAGGGACACTTAGTGGTTTAAAAGGCTTAGTGCATACGCTAAATGCATTCGAGAGACCAGCGACAGTGGTATAGGTAGGATTTCCTTAGTTTTGTTTTACTTGAGGACAAGTAAAATTCAGGTTTGGGGGTATTTTATGAGTGCTAAAAAGTGCATATTTCTATATATTTTTCTTGGCATTTCACTCATCTTTTGTGCATTAATTATACATTTTATCCCATATTCTGTATTTTCATTGTTTTCAAGAATAAATATTTTTATTAATTAATTTTGCATTTTTAGGTACTAAATAAAGCCTGGTTAACTCACGGAGCGAAAAGAGCAAAGAAACGGCAAAGACTCCCGCAGAAAGGCAGCGAAGAATGATGTTTGCAAGAGCCGGATCAACTAGAAGTGGGCTTGAAGAGGAAGAATTGTCCTTAAAGAAGATATGGGCTTGGAATACCCAAGGCCCAAAACCCTTACCCAAATCCATTTCCAATATCCATACCCATTTCCATGAGAGCCGTCAGGTTGGATCCATCACATCATCCAACGGTTGCCTCATCACCGAGCATCAAATATTGAAGCTCCTGTCAAACATCATAGTACCTAACTCCAATCTAAGCCGTCAGAATTGTTGTATCACGCATCCAACGGTCCCTGCAAGCCTGTTCCATCTTAGCCGTTCGATTCAATCCAGATGTGATCATCCAACGTATCATCTTCGCTGGACATCGAATTTGCTACAACCGCTCAACACTACAACACCTAACACCTATACCCGCAAAACAAACGCACCCTTCTCCAATTCTATCGACTCCATCTTCTCCCTCTCCGTCTGCAGAGAAAACTCTGCCATCACCAACTCTCTGCCACAACCACAACCACCACCGAGCTCTCAAATCACCAACAACCCCATCACCCCATCATCCATCACCTATTCCCTTCTAATTTCAGAGACCTAATTCACCTAATTCACTCGACTCTTCTCAGAAACCCTAGGCGTGTGAGTTTGGTAAATTAGATTGAGAAATAACACAAATTGGAGGCATGGGTAGCATCAGGAGAGTCAGAAGAAGACTGG
Source organism: Papaver somniferum (assembly GCF_003573695.1). Taxonomy (NCBI): domain Eukaryota; kingdom Viridiplantae; phylum Streptophyta; class Magnoliopsida; order Ranunculales; family Papaveraceae; genus Papaver; species Papaver somniferum. The sequence goes on along the minus strand of NC_039367.1, from coordinate 13,941,888 downwards.
GTCGACGTACAGAAGCCATTATCAAAGATTAGGTAAACTGAATTTCAATTTTCAGAAACCCTAATTTACTGTTTTGGGGGTTTTGCTTGTAAAGTGTAATTGAGTATAAATAGATGCTTTGGGATGTTGTAATGGGCATGCCTGGGCTAGCCAGTGCTTCACCCAAGAGGACTGGAATAGCCAGTGCCTCAAGGGTTAGTTCTTAGTTTAAATTGTTTTGTAAATTTCAGTTCATTTTAGAATTTAATTTCAGTTCAAGTTTAGTTCAATGTTTTAAACAATTTCAATTCCATTGTCATTTAATTTCATTATGTTCTAACTCCATTTGCTAGGGGTTAGATGATACTCTTGAATTGTAAGATAGGATAGTCCTTGTTCATGTCACTGTTCTTGTAGTGCTGAAACTAAGTAGGATTGATAATTGGCTAGTTGAGTGAATGCACCTGTGATCAGCTGTGCTGTAAGAAGACAGCTGATTCTAGGGGTGTAAGAGTGAGAGTAGCTAAGGATTCAGTCCATTTGAAGGACTGTGCTTAATTTAAGTAGGGAAGTTAGTAAACTTAGTGATCAAATGCACCTGTGATTGAGTGTGCTGTAAGAAGACACTCAATGCTAGGGGTGAACTAGAGAACTTAGGGGATTAACCTTCCACTAATGCGGATTGCTAGATAACTGGTTGAGCAAACAAGCCTGTGATCAGCTGTACTGTGAGTAGACAGTTGATGCTAGGGGTAAGTTAGTAAGATTAGTTAAATCATCCATAATCTTCCCTGAGATGAAACAAGAACATGATTTGATTAGGATCTGCCTTAGTTTAGGATCAAGATGTGGATTCAAAAGCCCTACCATGTTCCTGTTTACTTGCTTTACATGCTACTGTTTTTCAGTTCTGTCACTGCCCTTGGCTCACAGCCTTGGTTTGTTTGTCTTTGTTTCACTGTTTATTGTTCACTGCCACTGATTTTTCTTGTTAACTGCCACTTGCTTCATTACTTCAATTCACACCCAAGTCTCTGTGGTTCGACCCTGCCTTGCACACTCACTACAACAGACCTTGTGCACTTGCAGGTATCATTTCTGTGACTCTTTTAGAGAGCCACCAGTACCTAGGCGACCGCCTAGGTCCCCAGATGACTGGTACTTTCTTAAAGATGAACATGATCTTACTTTATATAATACTGACTTTTACTATTAAATTATAGCTAGAACATATGAAGATGCACATGAAATTCGGCTCTGTGCGCTTCAAATTGATACTCTCAGGTAAATCTTGATATTTCTTTTTTTTTTCTCACTCTGTTTTTCCTATTACTTGGTGTGGATATATCATTTGAATCAATGTATGCTCAGTTAGTTATTTGAACTTTATGGTGATTTTTTGCATTGTGTAACAATTACCTTCAGGTATCCCTCTGTAACTTGGAGGCGATTTAGGGCGGTTAAACGAAGAGGATAAAACATGGGAAACCGGAACTTATGACCATTTGGATTGCACAGTTTGCTTAAAGTTGTTGTATGAGCCTATACAAAGCCGTACCAAAATTTAAGGGGCTTTAGGAAAAACACCAAAAATGGGGGATTTATAAATATATTCTTCTATTATTGCATAGAAAACATAGATAAAATTATTAGATTATGCAAATAAAAACAACTAAGTAAAGTAATGTTTAATTAGTTTTTGTAAGGAATTTTCCTTTTATAGAAGTTAGTATTTCAAATTTGATAACAAATACGCCAACTTGTTCTAATAGATATTATTTGATGCTAGTATCTAACAACAAGAAAAACTTTATATTGTTACATATGTTAATCACATATATCACATAATATATTATATAACTCACATCATGTTATGTGCATATTTGTCAATATTATATTATATATATTATCGTGTAAGCTTTGAATTTTTTAATTTGACAAGTCAATTTTACAGGAGAATGAATATTTTATTTATAAAATGTATTGTGTCAAAACTGCTAAAAAATTGATTCGGTGATGAGAATCATGAAATATAGAGTGCAATAATTAGTATAAAGACAAGTTACATGATCAAGGGCCCCAGTCATCTGGGGGCCTTAGGCGGTCGCCTAGATACACTATGCTTCTGGCACGAGCATGTTTATGACGATTATCATGTGAAGCTTTATTACCCTCCTGCACTAAATCATTGATCTGATTGAATCGTTCTCGCGAAGTATTATCATTTTCCTACGATTCAATTATGATACTTTCTCTGTTATTATTATTTAGAAACCAAAACAAAATCTTCGACACCATCGAATTCTCCATTAGAGGAGGTTTCAGCAGTATAAGTATTAGTATTAGCCATTGAAAGTATAGTTGTTAAAATTTAACTACTATACCAAAAAGATCCAACACTCAAAAATGAAGATCTAACAACCTTAAATGAGAAATAAAGAGCATAATAGTAAACATGAACACAAATATTTTGCATGGTTCGATCGTTAATAAGATATAAATCCACGGGTGTAAGGTTTCACTATGAGTAATGATTTTGCGTACAAACTCCATGACGGAGGCTCAAATTATTGGTGAGCTCTGAGGTTATGGAAAAGAAAAGGGAGGATCCTTCCAAATATATCACACTTTCTCTTCTTTTATAGGAAAAGTGATGTACATCAAGTTACAATTGTGCCATTATGGCTGCCTAGTTCAAGATAAGAGCTAGTAAAAGGTAGGATATTTTCTAGGCGATTGTTGTCTGGCTAAGTTACTTCACCCTCGATATTTCCCCACATGTCATTGACATATCTTGGTAATACATTTTTGTCCCTTTTCTTAAGGTTTGTTCGAACAACAATCCTTAAGAAATTCCTCTTAGAGGTCCTCTAATGGAATATGTGTGAGGATAAATGTCCAAGTCCAAATATGATACACATCTATTTTCTCAAATTTTTTTTTCTCCAACCCTAACTTCTTTAATCAATTAATGTATAGATGATGTGATTTTGGATTGACATCCTAGTCAACTTTTACTTAATTAAATTGACTTCAAAAATAAATAAATAACCATATTTAATTCTAATCAAATATACAAAAATCTTAAGTTATGGAAAATAAAATTTATACTAATCAAAAGAGGAGTTCAAATACAATATTGTTAGAGATGGATTTTTTATTCTCCCTAATTTTGATAAAAATTTGAAAGGAGGATGTCTGGTTTATGTTGCCACATAGGAAACACACAAAATGGCCATTGGAAAAGCTCTTAGTATTGGTTATGTACTGTTGTTGATGCTCGTGTAGGTGCTTCTGTCTCGGGTCTTCGCTTACCGTTGCTCTGTGAATCTTCTAGACTGGTCCCAAGTTAAAATTCGAGTTACAACAACTTGGATTTCAAGTTGGGATATGAGTTGTCCGAATTTGGGATTGATCTGGGTTGTGGGTAACATGCCTTAGGGATAAGTGTGTTTAATTTTATTATCTTTAGTCTTGATCTTTCTGTGCCTCTCGATCTATATGTTTCATTTGTAGTTGTTGTCATAATACTCTTTGCTCCTTTTGGTCGTCTCTAGATTGGTTGAAGCGTGCCTCTGGAGTAGATGTGTTACAAATTTTTATCGGGATGGTATAAGTAACTCTCTTCAGGCCGATTGCTTCAGAACTTGTTCGAGGTGGCGGTCTGGAGTGTGTTGATGTGTCAAAACCGAGATGACTGGATGCAAGTAGGTCGCATATGGTTCGAAGAGGCTATTCAAATGCCTTGAGTTTGGTAAAAAGATCTTGTGATTGCAATTGCGAAGGCATTGCTGCTGGCTATGAATTTTATTGCGAGTATTTCATCGTAAGTTTCTGTCGTAAAACAGCTCTTATTAGTTTTATTTTATTATACGAATCAGGTGATGCTTAATTTGATTGTTGATTGTAGCTTATCTGAATTAGTGATACAATGAACGACTCTTGTAGCGTTCCTTACAACTTTCTATCTGTTGCTGCAATAAATGACCAGAAGAATACAAACTGCTTTTGGAGTATATATAGATGACAAAATATAACATCTACCAACCGACTGACGGTTGTAAGGTCCTTTTGCTCGGAGCCAAGAAATATCTCACGCCGAGATCAGTTAATAAGTTCTAAGCTCGAGCACAAACTGAAGATAATAATTTAACATAGAGTGCGACGAGACAATTAATATCAACACATGGAAGACATGAATTCTGGAGCAATAAACGAAGACAAGATTGAGGCTATCATGGTCAAGACCTGGAGATCGAGTATATTGAAGATCGCATGTCGAGATACTAACTTACTAACGAAGTAAAGTTTGAGTAGATCATAACATCACCTCCAGCTAGACAACAGTGGTCCCTCATTAGGCTAAGTCCTATGGGCTAGATATCTAGATGTTAGATTGGCCATCCATGTCAGCTAGGGCAGCTTCATAAGTCCTATGGGCTAAATATCTAACAGCTAGATTAGAAGACCACGTCAGCGGGACCACCGTTCAGCGCTGAGCGCTGTTTGGTTCAACGCTTTAAATCTCAGCCGTTAGATCAGAAAATTTTCTCTCAGCGCTAAATGGTTCAGCGTTTTGGTTACTTTTTGAGCGTTGAACGGTTTAGCTTTTGAAACTAGCTGCTAGTTGAACTGCGAGCAAATGTTAGGAGAGAGAAGTAGCAGGTAAAGGTGTTAACTTTTTTCCCACGCTTATTTTTTGATTTGCAACACTTTTTGGCCAATCTAGTCCATAGGACTTAGCCTTAGAACTGTGTTTAGCGTAGTTCACACGCTAAACTAACTATATATAATCCCACAAGGGTTTACTTTGTTAACTAAGACGTATTATTTGATATAACTTGATCAATAAGAATATTAACTTTTCTACGTTCTTTACTTTCCATTAGGACTTAACTGTGAAACGGACCTAAGGATCACAAGGTAAACCCTAATTGAGAAACGAGCTAAGTAATCAACATACAAGATCAGTAATGAAATCAAGTTAGGAGATAGAGGTTAATTAGTAATTAGATCGACATCTTGTGTAGGTACATAATTAGTTAACATTCATAGAAGTGGAAACACACATCTTTATTGGCACCGACCAAGGCTGCATCATAATTTCAATCTCCCCATAATCTCGTTCTAAATCATAATTTTGATGCAAAATTATCCTTTCTCTAGGAGAAAATTAAAATTTTCTATGAAATTACATACATAAATAATAATCTTTCTCTCACATCATTCATCTTAGAGATAATCTAAGTCAATTTGTGTTGATTCTCTTTTCTGCATATTAATCTTACTTGAAATCAACACAGATTCGTAATTATTTCATCTTTAGCTTAATTTGTATCTATTCATTTAGATCGTTTATTATCTATATCTTCATCTAACCTCATTTAGAGAATCAATGATTTCATTTCATGACATGCATCTTAAACAGCATATGAATACCTCGATCTGCATTAGAACCTGCCATCATGTTTCTTCTTCACTAATAAGTCTCTGAAATGGTAAGAATTTTTAGTTTCGTATTTTTCAGATGAGAAAAGAGACGTGTAGAAAGATTTATCCCGGCGAAGAAAAATCCTGACCGAGTTTGAAGTAGGCAATATGCAAAGAAAAATCCGAGTTTCCTGTTTTCACCATTAGTGGGCTCAAACTTAATACAAAATCCTGACTGAGTCTGAAGTAGGCATTATGCAAAGAAAAAATCCGAGTTTGAGACATTTACATCCAAAGTTCAAACTTTAAACTTTTTTCTTATTTCCGGGGAGTATCGAGCTCTTTGAAATTCATTATATATAATGCAAGGTGATTTCCTACCAATTGCCCACAAACTGGTACGTATCTTGGCTCAACGAGGATATCAATGTGCACTATATATTTAGGCATAATAAATTTTAACTTATTTTGCTCTATTTATATTTGACATTTGTGCATTATTCAGCACTTTGAGGATTTTCGACTAGCCTTCAAAAGTTTCCGTACATCCGCGAAAATTTAACCACACCAAAATAAGTTCATATCTACATTCTCATTGACAGTAACTCTTGTGTGATGAGACATGTAATTGATAGCAGAGCCTGGTTTAAACTTACAAATTCAATGGACATTGCAAACATTTCTTGGATTATTTATCCAATCTAAATGGATATGCCTTCAACTTATTGTCGTAGAAACCTTAATTTCCATCTATAAAATGAGGTACAGTAAAAAAGGCACAAAATTGATTAAAAAGACCAAAATCAACAATTTCTAGGGTGAAAATGACACGTAGATTTTGATACTGTTTAAAATGGACAAAAATGAAAAAATAGCCAGGATGTAAACAATTTCATCCTACCCATTTTCAAATACTTTTTCTTATTTTTAATTTACATCAGGATGCATCCAGTTTCATCCTTGCTATTTTTTAAGTTAAAGTCAGGATGAATCCAGTTTCATCCTTACTATTTTTTTTTGTGTCCATTTAACCCATACTAATTTTTACTCGTCCATTTGAACCATGTTTTAAAAATATTTGGACAAATGACCCATTTTCCGTAAAAAAAAAGTCGAATGCCAAGAAAAATAAAATGGCTCTTTCACTTTTATATTTTTGCGTGAAAAATGAAGGACCCAATTTTTATGGAATGAATATCATAAAATCAGGTAAACGTTGCAGGGTTTTGTATAGGGATATTTTGAATTTGGATCCCAATTTTATAATCAGAGTTGTGTTTGGATCCTAAAAAGTTGTAAATTGGAGTTTGGGTCCCAACTTTGTGATAAGAGTTGTGTTTGGTTCTTTCTTGTTGACCGTCTTGACAGTTAGGTTTACTTAACACCGTCAGTAGCCGTTAAGCATGTGAGTCGCATATGTAACCAAAATCCACTAAAATACATCTGATGCCTGGAAACAGAGAATTCAACGACCTTGATGTTTTTTTCAAAACTCACCCGTTATGTTCCATTAATGGAGGCCTACACCGTAAAGCTGGTTTGAGGGAAAAACAACAGCCCTAAAATTCACAACCCATCAATATCAGGTGATTCAATCAAAATGATCAAATTTCCCAAATTCTTAAAGTATAAAGATATTCAAATATATCTGAATCCACATAATCTAAATTAAAATTTTCATATACAACTGTTGATGGTGGTTTTTAATTTAGGGTTAAAATCGTAAAACCTTACATCTGATGTGACATCACTCTGTAAGGAAACGGAGCCATGAGTGTTAACCTCTCCACTGACATATTTATTGAGCCATTTAATAAATTTATCCATACTGGCGCATATTGCAACCATCCCATACGTCCTGTAAAATTCGGCACCTTGCCTATATTCACTGAATATAAGTTCCTTTGAATGCTTTCTATGCTATGTTCCCCGGCTGAACCCTTAATGTTGAAATGGCATGAAAATTTGTGTTCACTCGCAGCAGAGTAGCACAAATTTCCAAATAACAAAGGTCTTTGCATAAGGTATTCAATCAGAAAGCATGCTGCTCTTTGGCTATGAACTTAAAGAACTCTGCGTCAACACACAAAATTCAATCAATTACTTTTGCGCCTTGCGCAGTATACCATACCTTGCTTGTCGAGAGTAAGCCTAGGCAAACTAGGTAATTAATCCGCCATGGATTAGTAGGTGCAAAACCTTGCCCAGATTAAGAAAATAGGGAGCCGCAGCAGCAAAGGAAGGCGTGGCCATGCCTTGGCGCCACTTGCCGTTTGCCACGCCCCATCCAAAAGCCGACCCTATTTCCCTCGACCAATCAGGTCGCTTTAAACTCGCCACACGCACATAAGTTGTGGCTGAGACCATACTTTCCGGCTCCATCTCCCATCGACCAATAAGGTTGCTCTAAAGCCGCCACACTCACACCAGAAGTGTAGCCACGCCCATGCTTGGACGGACCCTCTCCTTCCTACCGTCTAATCGGGTCACTTTAAATACGCCACAAGCACTGGAGGCGTGGCCGCGCCTTATGTTTGGCCGACCCATTTTCTTGGCCAATCAAGTCGCTCTAAACTTGCCACCATACGTTAAAGGCCAAACGCACCCTGCCGCGCCACCATACTAACTGGCAAGCTAAACGCTCCCTGCCACAACAACATATTGATCGGCATGCCAACATGCCACTCTGCCGCAGTAACATGCCAAACATGCCACTTCGTGGCAACATGCGATAATTAACGCCCTATGTGCTAACCTACCTCCTGTTCGTGGACAACGCCATGAAAAGCTCAAGACTAGGGTTTTCTGGTCAAAAGCACGCCTATGCATTAACCAAAGCCCTAATTTCCAGTCGTGGCACAAATATGCCACTTCGACCCCACAACATGCCACGAGTCGTGTGGGATCCAGGAAGCCCTAGGGTTGGCGCCATATTATAGCCACCCAAGGCAATCCGTACTCTTGTGGCATAGCTATGGCGCCATTTGCAAAAAAGTATCTCCATGCCGCTGCCGCATGACACACGCACTAATTAGGATTTCGACATGCCAAACCTTAATTTGGGCAAAGTTTCTACGCCAACCAAAGCCAAATAGCGTTTCCCAGAGCGTTGGGACCACATGGGGGTCCAACACCACGGCGCCAAACCCTAGACTTGGCCATGCCTCCAAGACCTAACTTTGGCCACGGAGCCAAATCTTGGCTTTGGCCATGCTACAACGCCACTGGCATGCCGCTATGCCACGGCTCCTAGCATGCCGCTATGCTACGGCTACACCATTGGCATACCGCTATGCCACGACTACACCACTGGCATGCCACTAGCATGCCGCTATGCCATGGCTCCACCAGGCGCAACTATTCCAACGGGGCCACTTCGCTATACAACAAGAAGCGGCCATATTCAATGTCCATCCTTCCTCATGAGATGCAACCTCAGCCATCCAAGTTTGCCACCGAACTGACAGACTTGTGGCAAGCTTCAGGCGACCAGCTGCCTAAATTTAGTGGCCATGGCTACGCCAGGCGCCACTTGCACCACCGTGCCACTGGCATGCACGAGCCATGCCACATTGCCACTGGCGTATACCAAAACGCCACCGCACCATTATCAGGCACCAACACAAGATAGCCATAATCAACGGCTACCCTCCTTCATGAGATACGATCTCAGCCATGGAAGTTCAACACCGAACTGACAACCCTGTGGCAAGTTTTAGGCGACCAGCCAAAACGAGCCTAATAACATTACATGCTATTTTCCTGCGGTAAGTCCCTTGACTTTGACTTGCCTCACGTAGCGAAGTGCTACATGTTTTCCACGAAAACACTCGAGACATCAAACATGTCACAAACTGGGGGATGCTCATCAGGGTATTGGTCTGGCGGTTTACAGCGTGCGGCGTGCAATGCAGCCGTTACAAGAAAGTGTCATGAAGCGGGACAATTAGTGGTGGTGAAAAGTAATGGTGTAAACAAATTTATTTCCTTCATCATGGAAGCATAATGTCTGACGGTTACACGAATTCACTTCCTTCATTATGGAAGCATAACGTCTGACGGTTACACGTTGCTCTTTTATTCCACCACTCAATCGTTTCCACTTCCTACGAGACCAGGGTACGTTTCAATATTACTTGTATAAATAGGCTTCACCCACCAAACAACAAATTTTCGTCGGCAACAACAAAGTATCTAGAAATCACCTGGTAGCTTTCCATTCTTCTAGCCAGTTCTACTTTCAGATACAAGTCATAAACAATAACACCTTCAGAATCAACTATTATGGTCTCAACACTTTCTTCGCTTCCCTCCCTAAGACCAACCCTTCTCCTCCACTTTGTGATCGAAGCAAGTATGGAATTACCATTTCTTGGTTTAGGCCAGATTTGTACAGATTGATATCTTGAATCAAAATTACTCCCGTGCAGTACATTGTTTAGGGTCTAGACTCGTTTCTCATCCACACACACGAATTTATCAAAACCGGCAGAAACAGTTTTCGCCCACAAACAATTGGCGACTATAGTGGGAGATTAATATCTCGGTTACAATATTAATTTCCAATTCCCAATTTCATTTTTCATCCCCGATCTCAAGATGGTAGAACTCAGGTCCGGATCAGCAACAAACCCTGGGAACACTAGCGCTGAAATCATCCCCGGTACTACCGCTCCTTCCAGTGGCATTAATACCCCACCTGCCAACACCAACGGCGTGGAAAATGTTCCTTCAGGTGTTACGCCGCCGATCACCAGAGCCAGATCCGTTGCCGCCACTCCCAATGTTTCTTCAAGTGTGATAGCTCCAACCGTCACCAGAGCCGCTGCTACTCCATCATCAGGACAAGGGACTGGAGGAGCCAGAAGAAGCCGACCTCCTCTTACCACTGTTGATTTGACGGAAAGACAAAAGGTTCTCGTAAGGATCAGACATACATGGATACAACTCATAAAGAGATACCTATTTTCCTCAAGACACTAACAGAGTGGCCACCACAAAAGTCACGTCAACCCCAGATGGAGCTGATAAGGAATACTTTTAAACATATGGCACATGCATTTCAGCAGGACGCGCTTTTATAGATGAAGAGGCTCACGTTGCTCTTGAACGCCCAATAGAAGGAAATCAACAATCCAATTTCATCACACTTGAAGATCAGGAACGACTTCTCCTAAATCGAGGCAAAGAAAATCAGCAACCCTCCTGAGTTCACAGAGACCCTCTTCCCGTCAGGAGCTGCATGATTTCTGGGGACTTCGCCCACAAAATCGTGCAGTCTATGATGAAACATTTATGTGAGATTTTATATTTCTCCAAGGCGCAGCGTCAATACATATTTGTAGCCCTCAACCGCACTGCATCAGGAAAGCAGTTGTTTCCAGCCGGGAAGCCGTTCTCAAACCCCAACCTCTCCTGGAAAGCACGATTGATAGATGGAACTGGGGACTCCTAACCACTGTTCACTTGAAGGATGCCGAGTTTGACAGCACGCTGATTGACGCGGCCTCCGATTTCAACATTGTAACCATCAAGGCTCTGAGAGTTGCAAGGGAAAATCAAACATAAGAAGCGTATTCTTTCCCATGAGAGAAAAAGACACGACTTGCCGACCAGTACTATTTGTGCTGTCTTCCCATATGCCATATCATATCAAGTCGTTTTTCGAAGTCAAGGGTTAATAAGCGCCCTCATTGGAGTTTTCTCCAGGAGCCGCTTCGACGTTCTCTCCAGAAGTCGCTCCGCTTCAACGTTCTCCAAACAGCGGCTCCGATTCAACGTTCGTTCCAGCAGCCGCTCCGCTTCAACGTTCTCTCCATAAGCTTCTTCAGGATCCGAAGCCGAAGCTTGAGCGTTTTACTCCATAAGATTCTACGTCCTCTCCAAGAGCCGAAGCCGCTTCAACGCCTCCTTCCTTCCAAGGTTCGTGCCCGTATCCACCACGCTCGTCTCTGTCAAGGATCGTGATCACATCCAGCTAAGGTTCATAGTTGTGGCGACCCTTTTCATCCCATCAAACACCTGAGGACTTTTGTCCGTCTATCAACCCGTCATCGTCCTGATGTCATAACTAGCACCTGATGCTGCTTACTCATGGGGGAGCCTAAAATACCCAAACCCCAATCATGCACGAACGACATGCCTAGCGGAGACAGAGCTAAGTAACTATCCTTAAACTAAATGTTTTATATCTATTAGGCATATTCAATAAACTTTAAAATATCTTTATGTCGAGACGTGCAAATTCCCCAACACCACTATTGTGTTTCCAGGCATGCTGCCTCGACATATCTTTTCCTCTTAGTGTTGAGATGTGTAAATTCCTCAACACTCACTACTGTGTTGCTAGGCATGCTTCCTCAACACATTCTTCCTCTTGATGTTGAGACGTGTGAATTCCTAAACACGACTACTGTGTTGCTAGACATGCTTCCTCAACACATTCTTCCTCTTGGTGTTGAGACGTGCAAATTCCTCAACACCACTATTGTGTTGCTAGGCATGCTTCCCCAACACATTCTTCCTCTTGGTGTTGAGACGTGTAAATTACCCAAAACTCACTACTGTGTTGCTAGGCATGCTTCTTCAACACATTTTCCTCTTGGTGTTGAGACATGCAAATTCCTCAACACCACTACTGTGTTGCTAGGCATGCTTCCTCAACACATTTTCCTCTTGGTGTTGAGACGTGAAAATTCCTCAACACCACTACTCTGTTGCTAGGCATGCTTCCTCAACACATTCTTCCTCTTGGTGTTGAGACGTGCAAATTCCTCAACACCACTGTTGTGTTGCTAGGCACGTTTCCTTAACACATTCTTCCTCTTGGTGTTGAGACGTGCAAATTCCTCAACACCACTACTGTGTTGCTAGGCATGCTTCCTCAACACATTCTTCCTCTTGGTGTTGAGACGTCCAAATTCCTCAACACCACTACTGTGTTGCTAGGCATGCTTCCTCAACAAATTCTTCCTCTTGGTGTTGAGACGTGCAAATTCCTCAACACCACTACTGTGTTGCTAGGAACGCTTCCTATACACATTTTCCTCTTGGTGTTGAGACGTGCAAATTCCTCAACACCACTACTGTGTTGCTAGGCATGCTTCCTCAACACATACTTCCTCTTGGTGTTGAGACGTGCAAATTCCTCAACACCACTATTGTGTTGTCAGGCATGCTGTTTCAACACATCCTTTCTCTTAGTGTTGAGACGTGTAAATTCCTCAACGCTCACTATTGTGTTGCAAGGCATACTGCCTTAACACATCCATCCTCTTAGTGTTGAGACGTTTAAAATCCTCAACACTCACTACTCTGTTGTCAGGCATACTGCCTCAATAAATTATAGTACTGACGGCTCCACCACCTCAACACTCATCTTAACCGTTCAAAGCAGCGCCATCTTCTCCGCTCCATAGCCAGCGCCATTCACCTTTTCATAGCCAGCAGCGCCATTGACCTAGTCAGCCGAAGCAACGCCATCCACCTTTCTGTAGCCAGCCAACACCCTTTCCGTGGACCAAGTTGCAGTACCATCTCTGCCGATCAGTATCCAGAATTCCAGTGCCAACACCAGCACCTTATGGCCAAACCGGAATTACGCAGAGCCACCAATACAAGGATCATGGATTCATCATGCCTTCCTCCAAAGGTTAGTCGAATTTCCCTGGTAATCTCTTCACGCCTTGCTCGTTCGATTTTAGTCTTGTCTGTCACCATCTCATTCTTACCCCACAACAATGCCACTGTTACGTGCTAGCAGGGGACTTAATGTTGATGATGGTTTTTACCTTAGGGTTAGAATCGTAAAACCTTGCATCTGATGTGACGCCACTCTGTAAGGAAACGGAGACATAAGTGTTAACCTATCCACTGGCATATTTATTGAGCCATTCAATAAATTTATCCAGACTGGCGCATATAGCAACCATCCCAGACGTCCTGTAAATTTCGTCACCTTGCCTATATTCAATGAATATAAGTTCCTTTTAATGCTTTCTATGCTATGTTCCCAGGCTGAACCCTTAATGTTGATATGGCATGACAATTTGTGTTCACTCGCAGCAGAGTAGCACAAATTTCCAAATATCAAGGATAAGGTCTTTGCATAAGATATTCAATCAGAAAGCATGCTGCTCTCTGGCTATGAACTTAAAGAACTCTGTGTCAACACATAGAATTCAATCAATTACTTTTGCACCTTACGCAGTATACCAGACCTTGCTTGTCGAGAGTAAGCCTAGGCAAACTAGGTAATTAATCCGCCATGGATTAGTAGGTGCAAAACCTTGCCCAGAGTCAGAAAACAGGAAGCTGCAGTAGCAAAGGAAGGCGTGGCCATGCCTTGGTGCCACTTTCCATTGGCCACACCCCATCCTAAAACCGACCCTATTTCCCTCGATCAATCAGGTCGCTTTAAACTCGCCACACGCACATAAGTTGTGGCTGGGCCCATACTTGTCGGCCCCATCTCCCATCGACCAATCAGGTTGCTCTAAAGCCGCCACAGTCACACCAGAAATGTAGCCACGCCCATGCTTGGCCTGCCCCTCTACTTCTTACTGACCAATCGGGTCACTTTAATTGCACCACAAGCACTAGAAGTGTGGCCACGCCTTATGTTTGGACGACCCCTTTTCTTGGCCAATCAAGTCGCTCTAAACTTGCCACCATACGTTAAAGTCCAAACGCACCCTACCCCGCTACCATACTAACTGGCAAGCCAAACGCGCCCTGCCACAAAAACATATTGATCGGCATGCCAACATGCCACTCTGCCGCAGTAACATGCCAAACATGCCACTTCGTGGCAACATGCCATAAATAGAGCCCTATGTGCTAACTTACCTCCTGTTCGTGACCAACGCCATGAAAATCTCAAAATTAGGGTTTTCTGGTCAAAAGCACGCCTATGCATTAACCAAAGCCCTAATTTCCAGTCGTGGCACAAATATGCCACTTCGACCCCAGAACATGCCAAGAGCCGTGTGGGACCCAGGAAGCCCTAGGGTTGGCGCCATATCATAGCCACCCACGACAATCCCTACTCATGTGGCCGTTTTCATACTATGGCCTTGCCATAACTCCTTTGGCATAGCTATGGAGCCATTTGCAAAAAAGTATTTCCATGCCGCGACCGCATGCCACACACACTAATTAGGGTTTCGACATGCCAAACCTTAATTTAGGCAAAGTTGCTATGCCAACAAACGCCAAATAACGTTTCCCAGAGCGTCGAGATTGATGTGGAAACAAGGTCAATGTTGCAACGCCACATGGGGGTCCAACACCACGGCGCCAAACCCTAGCCTTGGCCGTGCCGCCAAGCCCTGACTTTGGCCGTGCGCCAAGCCCTAAATTTGGCTTTGTCCATGCTACAACGCCACTAGAATGCTGCTATGCCACGGCTACGCCATTGGCATGGCGCTATGCCATGGATCCACCAGGCGCCACTATGCCAATGGAGCCACTTCGCTATACAACAAGATGCGGCCATGATCAATGGCCATCCTTCCTCATGAGATGCAATCTCAGCCATCCAAGTTCGCCACCAAACTGACAGACTTGTGGCAAGCTTCAGGCGACCAACTGCCTAAATCTAGTGGCCATGGCTACGCCAGGCGCCACTTGCACCACCGTTCCACTAGCATGCACGATCCATGCCAGCCATGCCACATTGCCATTGGCGTATACCAAAATTCCACCGCGCCATTATCATGCGCCAACACAAGGTATCCATAATCAACGGCTACCCTCCTTCATGAGATGCGATCTCAGCCATCGAAGTTCGCCACCGAACTGACAAACCTGTGGCAAGTTTTAGGCAACTAGCCAAAACGAGCCTAATAGCATTACATGCTATTTTCCTGCGGTAACTTTGACTTGCCACACGTAGCGAAATGCTACATGTTTTCCACGAAAACACTCGAGACATCAAACATGTCACAAACTGGGGGATGCCCATCAGGGTATTGGTCTGGCGGTTTATAGCATGCGGCGTGCAATGCGCCCGTTACAAGAAAGTGTCATGAAGCGGGACAATTAGTGGTGGTGAAAATTAACAATGTAAACAAATTTATTTCCTTCATCATGGAAGCATAATGTTCGACGGTTACACGAATTCACTTCCTTCATCATGGAAGCATAACGTCTGACGGTTACACGTTACTCTTTTCTTCCACCACTCAATCGTTTCCACTTCCTACGAGACCAGGGTACGTTTCAACATGACTTGTATAAATAGGCTTCACCTATTTTCACCAAATAACAAGTTTTGGACGGCAACAACACAATATCTAGAAATCACCTGGTAGCTTTCCATTCTGCTATCCAGTTCTACTTTCAGATACAAGTCATAAACAACCACACCTTCAGAATCAACTATTCTGGTCTCAACACTTTCTTCGCTTCCCTCCCTAAGAACAACCCTTCTCCTTCACTTTGTGACCGAAGCAAGTCTGGAACGACCATTTCTTGGTTTAGGCCAGATTTGTACAGATGGATCTCTCGAATCAAAAGTACTCCTGTGCAGTACATTGTTTAGGGTCTAGACTCATTTCTCATCCACATACAGGAATTTATCAAAACCGGCAGAAACAGTTTTCACCCACAAACAACAACAAAATTAATAGAATAATAGAATTAAACAGGAATATATCAACACATACATATAAAATTTCTGAAGATGGATCTTGCATTCAAAGAAGAGTAGTGATAATGAAATAATATGGAATTTGCATTGGCAAAAGAGTAGTGATGATGAAATTAAAAAGAGAAGCAATATTCTACGGATTTGGATATAACAAAATTGGAGAACGATTTTTTCTCTTCTTTACCAATATCGTCATTTTCTTCTCAATTATGTTTAACCCATTGATTCCTTCTGAATTGGATTCTAGGGTTTCAATTTATGTTCCGATGCAAACACAACGAGGGATTAGCGGTGTAGTGAGAGGTGTAGGGGTGGTTTGGTTACGGATGGGATTGATTGATGGAAGAAATATTACAGAGGAGATGATGGAGGAAATATCACAGAGGAGATTACCATGTTCGTCATATCTTCTATGGTTCAGGGGGTGAAATTCTCTAATCGGTAAGTTGAGTAAAATGACGGAGTCGACGGACCCTGTTTTGGTTTTAATCCCTTTAGTCGTGGATAATCTATCGTCACACATGTGTCTATCGATAGCAAAGTTAGTAAATAAATTAAATATCCATATTTAGTTGGTCATTTCCATATTTTATATCTGTCAAGACGGTTAACTTTGGTCCTGAGACGCAAACTCTAATTTTTAATTTTCTAGGACCCAAATGTAACTCTAGTCACCTTTTTGGGACCCAAAATCAAAATATCCCTTTTGTATAATACCTCATCAGGAACATTGCAACTATTAATCCTCGGGTTTTTATAAAGCTAACAATTGTTTACTGCAGTTGTTGGCTTGGTGCTAATGGTTTCCATTACATATCTATACCTTAATTAAGTTTACTTATCCTCAATTTTATTAGAAAGAAAAATGAAAAATGTATTTTTATTTTGTGTAGGGATCATTTATTTATCCTAGCATTTTTAGGGGCGAACGGGCGATTTTTTTATTCCCAACCCATAGACAAGGTTATGGAATGTCCTAAATGTTCGGAAAATACCTAATGCTCTTATATAATCGGTAGTTAGTATAGTGGTACTAGCAACCTATTATTAGTTTGTATAAGAATGAGCTATTGTAATAATCGGAAGATAAACAACGTACCATAACTACCGATTGTTAAAGTAGAAAACTCGAATTTCATTTGTATATGACAATTTGAATTTGGGGCTACTCTAAAGATCGGTAGAAAATGGAATTCATTATACTACCGATTAAAGTATTAAATCGAGAGATATTCATATGATCCTAAACTACCGATTATGGAATTACATATACATCCTTTAGACGAATAAAACCACCCAAAACCTAATTTCATTCTCACTTCTTTTCTTTTCAACTCTTCTTCTCCTCTTCTTCTTTACTCTCGATTGTAGAGAGGAAAAAAATTCCCTCCTTCTTCAACTTCAATTCATCGTCGTCATTCATCGCCGAATCAAAGTATCTTCGACTGTTCTACAAAGCGATGACGGGAATTAATGAACCCAAAAAAACACGAGTGAAAAACGTCTACTGTAGTGACGATCCAAAAATCAGAGAATTATCAAAGAACAAAGCGATTGTAACTGAAGACGAAGAAGACGAAGAACACGAATAAGATGAAGTAGATGAAGGCGCTAATGTAGGTGGTGGTGGTGATTCTGATACTCGTCCTCTCAATCAACTTCAAATGGCCCCAATTAGGTAAGATTCTCCATTATTTGGGCTTATGTTGCTTTAATTTGACAAACTGATGAAAAGAATTTGTAGGATTTTCGGGTTGTTTCCCAGAATCGGAAGATATATCTGTTTTTAAACTCCTGATTATGCTCGTGTTCTTCATTCTTCGTGAACATCGATCATAATCGAGTGTTAAAGTTTTAAGTTTAGTTCCGATTCTCAGTACGTTAGTTGATACTGGACCCGAAATTGGCCTTAATCAGAAGTCAATTTTTTTTGTCTACCGATTATAATAGATGATTAGACGATATAAAGACACATAGATTTGATGGAATCGGAAGATAGGGTGTTTGTAGTTTTCTTCATATTATATTTTCCTCATCAAATTAGAATTTACTGTCTCTAAAATGCATCTTAATCGGAAGATATGTATAATTTTTGGCCTACGATTTAGTTATAATCGTAAGTTAGATTGTTTATTAATCTTCCGATTATGTGTATATTCATGACTTTAGATATTTTCGTTTGAAAATGAACTATAATCGTTATATAATCTTGAACCCGTGCTACCGATTATTTTAATTGTTAGTTATGAGTATAGTTTTGTCTCCGATTATGTATAATCGGGTGTTGTTTGTGTTCTTTTACTTCCGATTATGTAGTTTGTAAATGTAATCTTACGAGTCGATTGGTTTTTAATTTTGTTGTTTAGGTATAAGCGATGTAAGAAAGCCGACCAAGATATAGTTTCCTTAGGGCCTCATCGCGTAGGGGGTAACAAATTAAGTGCTAGTGCTCAAGGAGTAGAACCAAGCGCTCCACAAGTAACTCAAGAAATAGTAGAACCAAGCAATCCACAAGTAACTCAAGAAGGAATATAACCAAGCGCTCCTGAAATTTGAGTACAAGAAGAAGGACAACCAAGTAGTACACAAGGAAAAAAGAGGAGTTACAAGGAAGCCAATCACGAAGAAAGCATCACACTTTTCGGATGCTTTAATGTGTTGTTCGATGTGTTGGATTATGTTATTTTACAAATTTCTTTCGGATTATGTTGTTTTGGATTATAAGTTTCTTTTGGATTAGCTAAGAACACTTGTTTTGGATTATAAGTTCTTAAGTGAAAAGGCGAGAGTACCCAAATATACCACAAGCTAAAACTTTTCCTACTTATAAGTCCTTACTCCGAAAGTGATTGTCTATGGACTGAGTAGAGACCATACAACTAATCGGTTCACACTTCGTGTGATCGTATACTGATACGAGATTGAGACAATACAACAATGAAGTATGTTTACTTGATACAAAGGTTCGGACTTAACCAAACACAATAGGATTGCTTATCAGGTAAATAGGAATTAACGTTTGTGTAATTTACTTAAATTATAATAAAACAATTATAATGCGGAAATATAAAGTAAATGACACAGCAAGATTGTGTTAACGAGGAAACCGTAAATGCGGAAAAACCCCGGGACCTTGTCCAGAATTGAATACTCTCAGGATTAATCCGCTACACAAAATTACACCTAACTTCGTATGGTTGAGACCAAGAAACTAAACCTATAGTTCACCTAGTTCCGTCTGTATTCCCACGCCTCCAACTTATGAATAAGTCATGTACTTGGAAAAATTCCTTTGGTTCGTATTCCAAACAGTAAAGGAACAACAAATCTGTTTGGTATCAACTCTATTCAACCAAGTGATATGAGTCGGACAAAGGCTCTTCCGTTTATCTTAACATAAATTCCTTCGTCAGGTCCTTATATCTATCTTATGTTCAATTACTGAAGTAATCGTTTAAGATTAAGCCAACAACACTCTTAATTCAAAGAATTGTGTTGATGCCGATCTACTCAATTAATCAATCCAATCTACCACAAGGATAAACCGATTATTAATTGGATCCTCTTTTACCAAAACAAGTATTGTGTACACCAAAGATTGTAAACCCAAGTCAGATCTTCAATATCTTCTTTGTCTTCAAATCTTCTTAAATCTTCAATAAAAACCTGCACACAATCACTTGAATCTCTTGTGATCAATCACGCACAAAACGAAGTCTGTTAATAATGGATTATCACAAGATCGTCTTTAGAACTAACAACAGTCTAAAGATCCCTGTCGAGACTATGAACTAGTTTGAGTGAATCTTATATTAGAAGAGAAGATCCTCAAACATAAACAAACTAGGTGCAATCAGATTTCAACCACCGTAAGTCAATCAAATCAATCGAAAACAAAAGATAAACCGCAATTATCTAGTTTCCCACCAACGGTACACGCTAGAGCTTCTCAATCCCAAAGAATACTTTAAACTGAGCGGATGTAAGATATTTCGCCTAATTAGGTTACTCCCCTCTCCGAATAGGCGGCCAAACCAGTAACAACAACAAAAGAGTAAGTCTGTTGTTATGAATGATTAGTTTGCTAGAAAGGCAAACTTCAAGTATTTATAGACAAGGAAGTTTCGACACCAAGGAATTTCCAAAATCGAAAATATTCTCAAGATATTCATTAAAGCACAAATTCGGTTTCCATAATTCCTGGAAATGCTCTGTCTAGAAAATAATGATCGAAATCTCTCGGAAAATCTAATTAGTAAATGCACATTACTAATTCTTATATTTCCCTACAAAATGAAATCAATAACCTTAATTAAAATATTCTTAACTTAATTATATTTCGATCCTGAGATTTTCTTCCTTTAGCTATTAAGGAATAACTTTGAACAATTAAAGAAATAAACATTCACAACACATGTTCAAAGTATGTCGACATCTTTACTTTTTAAGTTCTCTTTCAACCTTGAAACCGCTTTGCCACACTTCCAAACAAGTTTAGAATTGGTTCATCTGACTTTCAAGAACTATGTGATTGATCAAACAAACATTCAATCACAATCATGGGTTTAACGGTTCTACCGAAACAAGTTTCGGTTCTACCTCCATGTGAGTACTGTGCATAGTCACACTAGATTTCGAGAAATTCGGTTGACTAGGTACTTGGATCGGTTCCCCACATATATATGGTATCTAAATTATATGTGCTGCACATGTCCATAGGATCGGTTCCCCTTTGCCTAAAAACGTGTTGCACATGTCCATAGGATCGGACCCCCTTTCTGCTATAAACCTTGCATCATCTCATACAAGGATCGGTTCCCCTTTGTGATCTACTGCACATCTTACTAGGATCGGTTCCCCTTTCCCGTATTTGGTCAGACAAAACACAAACCCGATCATACCATCTCAGGTGATTACTTAAGATTGGTTTCACTAATAAAAGTCATACCAATACATAAGTCAGGCCTTTGTGAATAGTTCTACCAAGAACACAAACAAGTTGTGAGCGGTTATACTCAATCACACATATTGGTGGTTTATAAGATATACAATGAATAACAAAACCAATAACACCTGGCAATTTCCTTTTCGGTTCACAAACAAATTTATGAACTTACTTCCTTAGAACACATGTAAACATTGTTCCCTAGGATGAAATCCTCACCTCATACCCATACAGTATCACAATAACATTCAAATGATTATGGTGATGTCTTATCTACAAATTTTAATGGTTAAGCAATAAACCTCATATTGTATTCCTTAATACTATGTCTATATAGAGTTCAAATATGCTTCGCAGTTATGTTTTCAATATGCACGACTTGAAAGAGACGTTAGGGAATGAAACAGTTCAAGTCAAATATCACTAACCTCAAGTGGAAAGATGATTGTTGTCGTTGTAGCTACTTGCTTCTTCACATCTTCAAGTCTTCGCAATACTTTTAATGTCTCATATCCTAATACTTTCAAACTAACCTATACGAAGTTGACTCTAGTACATAATCATGCACTCTTAACATGAGTTTTGATTCACTAAA
This sequence comes from Papaver somniferum, assembly GCF_003573695.1. Lineage (NCBI taxonomy): Eukaryota > Viridiplantae > Streptophyta > Magnoliopsida > Ranunculales > Papaveraceae > Papaver > Papaver somniferum. Next base: position 13,920,288 of record NC_039367.1, on the reverse strand, counting down.
ATATGACAACCAAACTTGACATACCAACGCTTGGTGGGTTCAACCGAGCAATGCTCTAACATTAAGTTTATGGGTTATGAATGTTTTTTGAGTTATGTTTATTACTTGATTATCAAACGACTCAATCTTCGCAAATGAACTGCTGAATTTTCCACAATAATCGGAGGATAAAATATCATGAATATCTACCGATTATGTTTAACCGGGAGTCAAATTACATACAGATCTTACGATTATGGTCATTAGGATTTTACAGTTCTCCTGTAAAAAAAAAACCTAAAAATCGGAAACAAAATTATCTCGTCTATTGCCGATTCATATCAATCAGAAGCTGGGTGAACTTCATAAACTGCCGATTACTCTGAGCTAAACTCCAAATTTTGTCCAACTCAATAATTGTTAGTTTGGTTAACATAATAACCTACCGACTATTGTAGTGCTAAATTTCAAAATAAATAAATAGAGATTTTAGCAAAAATCAAAATTTGGGGCAACTTCATAATCGGAACTTAGTTGAACATACTAACCTACCGATTATTGTAGTTTCAAAATTCGAAAATTAGAGGTTTTAGCAAAATCAAAAATTGGAGCAACTTCATAATCGGAAGTTAGCTGAACATACTAACCTACCAATTAATGTAGTGCAAAAATTCGAAAAATTAGAGATTTGGAAAAATAAAAATTTGGGGCAACTTCATAATCAGATGATATGTTAATTACCGATTGTATAAAATCAGAAGATGTTTTCATTCAATTTACTTCCGATTATAACCATTACATAAAATTCAACAGACCTTAACATTGCAAATACGATTAAAAGCACCTAAATCCATACTATCAAAAGCACCTAAATCCGTACTATCACAATCACATAAAAATCTTAAAACAGATCATGACTTTCAGTGACCATAGAAATTGTCTCTCTTGATTTTGTAACATCCTTCAATTTCAAATCGTTTCTCATAGAGGGGCACATGCCGGTGATCAGCAAGGTTTCTCTGAAATTACGAATGAGTAATAATTTAGTATTAACTAATGTTTATTTGACTCAGAGTTACTAAGATACTTACTCGTCTTTTATGCGTTGTACTATACTTAGTACAATTGGGATTGAGGAACCTGAAGATCGTAAATCTGGTTCCTAATGAACACAACTGCTAAGAACTAAAACAGAGATTATTTCATTAATTGAAAAGAGATAGAGTTCTTACACATTAAACAAAGAATTAACCTAACTCTAACTGCCAGATAGAGGACACATGTCTATATCTGGGAGGTTATCTAGACACTCAATCAGCCGACAGCTTAATACACCCAATCATGGAATTGATAAATACACCCATAGTAATGTTAGAGGCAGACTAACATAAGAGATACATCTAAGGGTCATAGGGATATGGAATTGCACTGACAGGACTGTGACATTGCCTTCCCCTGAACAACATCCCTGTCCTCAAGGATAACATTTGGATAGTGAGATCTGACAGTAGAGAGGTACTCCCAAGTAGCATCATCAGGTGAAGAGTTGGTCCACTGTATCAAAAGTTGTCTGACTAACCTCTTCCCAATGAGGATTGTTCAATGTGCTTCTTAAGCTGAGAGATATAAAAAACTGGATGAATTCTAGCAGAAGAAGGTAGCTGAAGTTTGTAAGCCACACATCCAACCTTATGTTAGATTTGAAATGGCCCATAAAACTTTGCAGAAATCTTGAAATTCTTCGTGAGTGAGACTGAAGCCTGCCGGTAAGGTTGAAGCTTTAAGTAAACCAGATCACCCACAACAAAGGTTATGTCTGTTCTACTTTTGTATGCAAAAAACTTCATTCTCTCTAGTGCCTTGTGAAGGGATTCCTTAAGAAGATCAAGCATGGAATCTCTTTCATTTAAGTACTTCTCTACATCAACTACAGAAGTTGTGGCAGTAGTAGGGAATGCCATGTTGGGTGGAAGATATCCATAAAGAGCTTAGAAGGGAGACATTTTAAGACTAGTATGATAACTAGTATTGTACCACCATTCAGCCAAGGAAAGCCACTAACACCATTTTCCAGGATTGTGGCCAGTGAGGCATCTTAAGTAAGTCTCCAAATAAGAATTCACCCTTTAAGATTGACCATCAGTCTGAGGGTGATAAGATGTACTGAGGTTTAAGCTGGTCCCTAAGGATTTAAACAATTCTTGCCAGAATTTGCTGGTGAAAACTCTGTCTCTGTCAGAGACAATAGAAGAAGGTAAGCCATGAAGTTTAAATACCTGATCCAAGAAAACTTTAGCAACTGAAGCAGCTGTATAAGGATGTTGCAGTGATATGAAATGACTGTATTTAGTCAGTCTGTCCACAATCACCAGAATAACAGTCTTCCTTTCACTTAGGGGCAAGCCATAAATGAAGTCCATGGTGATGTGCTGCCAAGCATGCTCAGGAATAGGTAATGGCTGAAGCAAAACAGATAGAAATGTGCTCTCACCTATTTTCCTCTGGCAAATGTCACAAGGCCACAAAAATAAGTATATCTTGTTTCATGTGGGGCCAAAAGAAGTAATTCTTTGCTCTTACATATGTATCCTGCATACCAGAGTGACCTCCAATGGTAGAAGAGTGCAGGGAGCTCAAGATGGTGGTTCTCATTCCATTACTTGCTCCAACAAAGATCCTGGTTTTGTATCTCAGTATTTCATCAACATAAGTATAGTTTGGAACAAAGTGAAGTAGTTGTGTAATCAGTTGTTGAGATTTGGCATCACCAGTATAGCGTTGCAGAAGATATTTTAGCCAGAGAGGTTGAGAAATAGCTAATGCATTGTAGCTAGTTGAGGCACGAGGTCTTCTAGATAAGGCATCAGCAACCACATTCTCTTTCCCTTTCTTGTTTCTTATTTCATAGTCAAATCCCAAAAGCTTCATCAACCATCTTTGTTGTAGAACTGCAGTAATTCTATGTTCCAAAAAATATTTAAGGCTTTGATGGTCAGTTTGAATGATAAATTTGGTGCCTGTAAGTAATGTCTCCACTTTTGTACAACTTTGACAATTGCTAAAAAATCATTTTCATATGTGGATAGAGCTCTTACTTCAGCGACAAGAGCAGTGCTGAAGAATGAAATAGGCCTACCATCTTGAGTGAAAACAACCCCAATACAACCATCACTAGCATCACTTTCTACAATGAACTGCTTAGAAAAATTTGGGAGTGCAAGAACATGAGTAGAGGTCATTCCAGCTTTAAGTTGTTCAAATGTCGTGGTTGCCGTTGGAGTCCAATGGAAGGAATTTTTCTTCAAGAGAGCTGTGAGAGGCTTGCTAATGGCCCCATAATTTCTGACAAACTTTCTGTAATATCCTGTTAAGCCCAAGAAGCCCCTTAAGTCCTTAATGGAAGTAGGAAGTGGGAATTTTTGCATGCCAGAAATCTTGTTTGGATCAACACAAACTCCATCTGCAGTGACTATGTGGCCTAAATATTCCAACTGGGATTTCCCAAAACAGCACTTGGACATTTTAGCAAAGAGTTGGTGTTGTCTTAGCAAAGAAAAAATGATTCTCAGATGCTCCATATGGCCAGACATGGAGGAGCTGTAAATAAGAATGTCATCAAAGAAAACTAGCACAAATTTTCCCAAATATGGAGCAAAAATATCATTCATAAGTGCCTGAAAGGTTACAAGAGCATTAGTGAGGCCAAATGGCATCACTTTGAACTCATAATGTCCTTGATGATTCCTAAAGGAAGTCTTATGGATATCTGGAATATGCACTCTGATTTGAAAATAGCCTTCCCTCAAATCAATTTTAGAAAATATAATAGCTCCCTTAAATTCATCCAATAACTTATCAACCACAGGAATAGGAAATTTATCTTTGATAGTTATGCTATTCAATTTTCTGTAGTCAACACAAAACCTTCAAGAGTTATCCTTCTTTTTGACAAGAAGGATTGAAGATGCAAATGGGTTATGGCTGTATTGAATTATGCCAGAAGAAAGCATTTCTTTAACTAGTTGCTCTACTACACCTTTTTGTATATACGGGCATTTATAAGGCCTCTGGTTGGAGGGTTGTGCATCAGGATTTAATGGGATGGTATGGTCCAAAAGTGAGGGGGAAGTTTAGTGGTTTCATCAAAAATTTCTTGGAATTCATCCAGTAGAGGTAAGAGTGGTGAGGGTATAGCGGGTGTAGATGAAGGAGTGGTGACTTTAAAGAAATGGCCAATAATGCAGCTTCACTACTCATATGAAATAAGGAAGTTGTAGGTTGTCTACCTGTTATGGTGATTTGCTGACCATTGTAGGAGAAGGTAATACTTAACTTAGAGAGATTAAAAAGTACATCACCAAGCTTCCCCAGCCAATCAAACCCCAAGACTATATCACAACCCCCAAGTGGAAGTAGACGAAATCTTCAGTGAATTGGTGGCCTTGCATTGTCCATGAGAGGTTACAAAAAATCCCTGAACTAACTGTCTTCTCACCATTCGCAACTGTGACTAACATTTGAGCAGTAGGCTCTATTTGGCAGGCAAGAGTTTTGGCTAGAGCACTGTCAATAAAACTGGTTGTGCTGCCAATGTCGATAAGGACAGTAATACGATGCTTTTTTATAAGACCAGGCACGCAGATAGTGTCACCAGTAAGTGATACGGTGAGCGCATGTAAGGAAACTTCAATATCGGAGTCAACTGGAGATTCGACAGCCTCCTCAAATATTTCCTCTTCAGTATCACCCTCTTGTGTAATGGTGTTATCCATTTGGACCATAAAAAGTTGTTGGCGACCTTTACACACATGACCCATGGAATAGACTTCGTCACAATTGTAACAAAGACCTTTCTCACGGCGAATGCACATCTTCTCCTGTGTTAATCTTTTGATAATTGGTGAAGAAGTAGATGGTTTAGCTGATATAGGTGAAAAAGTTTTTGGGGTGGTGAGTGAATATTTAGAATAAATGGAGGATGGTATTAGTGGTTTGGGAGGAAAATTTGTATTAGAAAAGGATCTAGAGGAGGTGAATGAACTGGAAAATGGTTTTGGAGCTCTAGTTGTAGGGACTAATACTTTTGTTCTTCCATTCTTGCTAAACTGAAGGCCTGAGCAAGAGTTGAAGGATAAAACATGTGTACTGAGTTGCGAATTTATTCCTTAAGGACACTAATAAAACTCATGATAAAGTGACGTTCATCCAGGGAAGAGTTATTAGCTATCATCAAAGCTTTGAGAGATTCAAATTGATCAAAATATTCCTCAACAAAGTTAATCTGCATAAGCTTATTAAAGGAACCAACAAATTTTCCTCCACAGGATTTTCGAAACAGGCACAAATACCACGAGCAAGATCATACCAAGTGATACGATGTTTACCAACTTGAAAATTCAAAAACCATTTGTCGGCCTTACCTTCTAGATAGATGGCTGCAATATCAACCTTCCGATGTTCTTCGATATTGTGAAGTAAGAAGTATCTATCACATTTCTGAATCCATCCACGGGGAATGTCTCCATCAAAACGAGGAAAATTAAGTTTAGGTACTCGATTAAAGTGTTGATTAGAGTGATTTGGGAGAAACGTACCAAATAATGCGTTGCCGTCATTAAAATGATTTCCTGAGTGGCCTGCTGGATCACGAATAGAAGATTTCTTCGTCGGAGAAGAAGATCTGAACAACTCTTTAATACGATTGGTCAAAAATTTGATATCTGCTGAGGTTTCACTGTGAAATTTCTTGGATTTCTCTAGAGTGCTTTTGGATTGCTCTTCCAAGGTAACAAATCGTTCATCCAAGTTTTGAAGATCTCGCTGGAGAATCTCGTACACCTCCTTCACGGTTTTAGGATCAGAAACCCCCATTGGAAAAAAAAAAATTAGGATGGCTCTGAATACCAAATGTACTATACTTGTACAATTTGGATTGAGGAACCTGAAGATCGTAAAGCTGGTTCCTAATGAACACAGATGCTAAGAACTAAAACAGAGATTATTTCATTAATTAAAAAGAGATAGAGTTCTTACACATTAAATAAAGCATTACCCTAACTCTAACGGCTAGATAGAGGACAAATGTAGATATCTGGGAGGTTATCTAGACACCCAATCAACCGACAGCTTAATACACCAAATCATGGAATTGATAAATACACCCATAGTAATGCTAGAGGTAGACTAACATAAGAGACACATCTAAGGGTCATAGGGCTATGGCATTGCACTGACAGGACTATGACATGCGTCCACCAAGGAAAAGCGTTCCTAGAAAATTGTTCCTCATCTTCAAGTTTGTCAATCTCCTTATCGATCATCTTCTTTCTTCTCTTAATATCATTGGACGATCTTCCAATTTGATTATCATCTAACGCCTCAAATACCATTAAAATACGGTTCCATAACTGTTCTTCGGATTCCGATTTGTGAAGCGAGTGATTAGATCAGGAGTGGTTACCATAACCCATGCTCTATAAATAACAGAATCTTCTTCTTGGGAAAAAGGAATAACCATGTTTTTCTTCAAATGAGGAATGTTTTAAAATTTGAATGAAATAGAGGTGAGAGTTTGGTGCAAACGGATTGTTAGAGATGAGTTTCCTTATATAAATTTAAACTCCAACGACTTTTTTTTTCAAAAAAAAAAACTAGCCGTGCCTCGAAAAACACACACAATTGGTAAATAATAAGGAATATTTGCCACCGATTATGTGTGTTGAAGGAAACTCTGATTACGAAAACACAAATAATCGAAAGTCTAACAAAATAACTTCCAACCGATTGTACAATAGGTAGATATACGTGAAAAAATTTCTACCGATTGTAGTTCATTTCAAAATACAAAACTTTAAAACTACATATGTACACATTAACTACCGATTACACTAATTTTTACCGATTACATAAGTAAACTACCGATTATGGAAGGGCATATTAGCCATTTAGAAAAACGGAGATAAGAGTGGCTGCATTTTAGGTTTGCGTGATATTTATTTGTCTTATTAGTCGCGCCTTATTTTTTCGGGGTACCACCTAAAAATGCCAGGTTATTTATGAAGGGAAATGTATTTGATTGGGCCCTGTTTAAACTTTTTATAATCAATCAGTCTTTTCTTATTACAGACAAATACATTTTTTTCAGGGTGTCTAAGTAACTTCTATAAGGTTATCGAGCAAATCAAATGTTGTGATGAAAGACAATCCAAAGATCACTCTTGCACCTATTAGAAAACCCAGCAAACTTAACAACTACTACACAAAGTACTGTTCTGTCATACTGAATTTGCCAGATTATAATCACAGAGTTTGTAAGAATTTGGCTCGTATTGACCACTTTCCGAGAAAGATAATACTATCATCACCTTCCAACCGCTCGAACCATCTTTAGCTCTAGATCCAGTTGACTGCAACTAAAAGGACCTAGCTCTTCAACATATTCTACCTTCATGCCTCCGGTGCAGATGATTGTTACTGTCCCTGAATTTTTTTATGAAAACCAAGCTTCAAAAACAGGAACACACTCAAACTTTTGACTGAGAACCTTGTTTTTTTGACCTGACAGAGTTACCTGGGACGTTATTGAAGGGCATTTCCAAGAGAGAGGCGGAAGTATTGTTGGCCTTGGATTTAGTACAACTGGTAAATACATACCCCAATAAATATCATCCGAAGGTACATTACAAATGAAGAAAGAATGATAAAGCTCTTCATACGTACTCGTCCGGATGTTGTATGCCCAAATGTAATTATTGGTACTGAGGATAAAAATATTTTTATCTACTATTAAAACCTAATACATGGGTTAGTCTAACATCAAATCAATTTGGTGGCACCTAAGTATTCTGTAAACATAATTTGATCTCAATTTCCGTAAAGATGTCGCTTAGTGCAACATCTTTGTGCAACACATGCCACTTGTGCTCTTTCAATACCCAAACGCTCAAAGTAGCTTCCTAATGTCAATTTGTGCAAAACAGATTAACTTTCGGCCTCTCCAAGACATCGATTTGGAATTTTGCTATCATTCCTATTACAATATCAAATTCCCTATGTCGCCATGGTCGGGAAAATCAATCAACCTACATATACTGCCTTCATCAGTTTCATTGAGATTGTAAGCTATCAATTTGTTTTTCCCTTCAATACAGTAGAGAATTTTTTTATTAGTAATCATAGCATTATTTAATATGGAGGCATGCCAAGTTACAACTTGAGGGCACAAACTTGGTAGACATTCCATGTACCCAAATCAGAAGAAAATATTTGAATGCTAAATTTGTTGCAATATTCTACGAATTGTGGTATAAACACAACTTTGCAACTGGTACAAATTTCCAAAGAGAAATACTCACGGGCCAGAGAAGTCAAATACCTGAATATCCTTAGTGCAGATAGCAGAGATAATGATAACCATTTCGTGGTTAGTATATTACGTAATGTTTGAGGGTGAAAACTGTTACTGTTGGTTTTGGTAAATTTGGGTGTGTGTGGATGAGAAATGAATCTAAACCCTAAACAAATGCACTGCACGGGAGTACTTTAGATTCGAGAGATCAATCTGTACAATTCTGGCCTAAAGCAACAAATGGTCGTTCCAAACTTGCTTCGGTCACAAAGTGAAGGAGATGAGGTTGATCTTAGGGAGGGAAGCGAAGAAGGTGTTGAGATTGTGAAGGTGTTGGCTGTGTATGACTTGTATCAGAATGTTGAACTGTCTTGCATAATGTAAGCTATCAGTTCTGGGTGTTTTATGGACACGTAGTTAACAATACTTGGTTTTCTATGTTGTTCGTAAATAGGTGAAGGACCTATTTATACAAGTCATTTGAGTGCAATCCCCATCTCGTAGGAAGTGGAGGAAGTTGAGTGATGGAGTAGTGGGGTCGTGTAGGTGATTGTCAAACGATCACGCCTTTTCCCACTTCCCTCATCATCGTTAACCATCCATGTTTCCTGACACGTTCTCGTAATGGACGCGTTGCACGCCGCACGCTGTAAACCGCCAGACCAATACTCCAGTAAGTATCCCCCCAGTTTGTGACATGTTTGATGTCTCGAATGAGTGGGTCGAGTCGTGGGACCCGTCGCAGGAAATAGCATATGGTGCTATTAGGTTAAATAACTAAGTTATTCAAGGATTTGATATTCATGAAATATCGTGCATGCTCGATGCATGTAATGCATCGTTTAAAGCAAGCAGCTCAAAACAATCGATATACATGAGGCATCGCTGTTTTAAAGCTTGATTGAATAAGTCGCGGATTAAGCGTCTTAAAATGGCAGCACGTCCAACCATCTTCGAGATCGTTTGGAGGCCGCATGGGCGGGCCACCATATCAACGATCACTCCCTGGGGCAGAGTGGCGGACGGTACTTACCGGGGCGCTTCATTGATCGCCTAATTTTTAATCTAAGCCGTCCGACCAAGCTGGAAAAGTTGGACGGACGAGATGATTTACGGAACATATTTGCTGTCGTTGATGGATTTTAGGGTTTTTCAGAGGTGCGCGACATCCCCTCTTTGGCTTGATCGAATTCAAGCATGGGCGTAAATTTTGGTGCGACCGACCGGGCATGCATGGAGACGGCCTACTGACGTGCATGTCTACACCTCTCGGTCCCATAAAGGTTCGATCTAGGCCACTCAATTTGACCGGCAAAGATGAGTGGTCGTGATCGATTTGAGACACAAATACGTTGCCGCAAAGCACAACTTATGGTTTGAGGCCGCGTGACCTAGCATCTTTGGGGCATGCGTTTCGAGACACCGGGACCCACTCTGCATATGCCGACCGGTCACACATTAAGGTGGGCCCACGGTGATCATGTTGATATCCTTGGGACCTCTTGAGTCTATATCTACACCGTCTTTTTAAGCCGACGAAGATGGATGGTCACGATCGTACTACGACAGATGTGCATTGGCAAACCCTAATTAGGGTTTTGGAACAGTCACGCACACGTGACTTTGGCCAAACGGTTTGGCAAGCCGTGATCCTCGTTTTGGGAGATCGATCACGTGGGGCCCATGTTGGGCTGACGGTGAACATATGTGCACCTTCCTGATAGTCCTAAATGCGATATAAGCCATCAAAATAGGTTGTCTAAGTTGGATGGTTGTGATCGATTTAAGACATTAGTGGAATTCCGCGACCCTTAGAAGCATCACACCTGCCATGGTTAGAGCAATCGTTTCATCGCTCCATGGTCTTGACGTGAGGAAATCGATTGGGTGAGGGAGAAGTGGGCCCGCCAACGTGTGCGTTAGCACTTCCCTGATCATTCACGGGATGATCTAATCCATCCAACCATGCTGGCGAAGTTGGACGGTTGTGATGGTTTTAAGACTGCTCCGAACAGTCTTGCTCGTTCGTGCTTCTTCCAAAGCAGCACGGCCACCTTATTTTAGGGATGGCGTTTTGGCGCGGTTGGAAGTGTGGCGTGGTGTTCGACCGGCTGGGGCATAAGTGGGGATAGCCGGTGGTCATCACGGTGATCGCCTACTCCTGCTAGGGTTTGGCTAGGCTGGTTAAATCATGCGTCCAATCGTGTGGCCGCGATCGTTTTTGATACTGATATGGACAGTCCAGATTTCCCTTAAGTAAATTAAGCATGCTCGATTGGGCTAACCAAAGTGCGTCGATGCGAGATTCTTTTTAGAGAGTGATGTAGCCTGTATGGGCATTTTGTGCACATCTCAATATTGGCACTTTGGGAGATTCATGTTACTCTGCTGAGACTGAACACTCAGTCGTCATGTCATGTCAATAATGAGAGTTCGACTGAGAACATAACACGGAAAATACTAGGCAAATCATGAATTAATTAATAATTCTAATAAAATTCACAGAATATTTGAGATTGCCGTTGCATGCACCATTCTGGGTGAATTTCGTGTATTTGTTGAATTGCTTCAAATAAAGTGAAGAGGTTTTCTGCAGTCATCACTCTTTAAATGGCTTTTCCCTTTGCAGGGTGACAACGCATAAAATACTGGTTTTACAGTTTTAGCCCTGAACTAAAATCCACCATCAACATTAAGTCCCCTGCCTAGCACATAATAGTTTCACTATTGTGGGGTAGGCATTAGATGGTGACAGACGGAAATTAAATTCATGAGAAGAAAAATAGACATTACCAGTAGAGAGAGGTCGGCTTGGCCTTTCAGCAGAACATGTTTAATGAGATGTCGAGGCAAGTAGCAATCATCCTTCTGGTACGTTGATGCCGAGAACACTAATATGATGTATTTAAGTAGTGGAGCCTCGACTGATGAGTGTTAAGGAAGTTGATTCTCGAATACAAAGATGAGTGTTGAGGTGGTGAGGCCGTCAGCACTATGATGTGTTGAGGCAGTGGTGCATGTAAACACGAGTGAATGATGAGGAGATTGCGCGTCTCAACACTAAGATGAATATGTGTTTAAGCAGTGTTGCCTGGCAACACAGTAGTGAGTATTGAGGAATTGTTTCGTCTCAACACTAAGGTGAAAACGTGTTGAGGCAGTATGCCTGGTTGTAAGTATTGAGAAACTTACACGTCTCAACACTAAGAGGAAAACGTGATGAGGAAGTATTCCTGACAACACAATATTGAGTGTTGAGGAATTTGCACGTCTCAACACTAAGGAGAAGGATGTGTTGAGGCAGTGTGCTGGCAACACAGTTTTTAATGTTGAGGAATTTGCTCGCCTCAACACTAAGGGGAAAAATGTGTTGAGTCAATGTGCCTGGCAACATGGTTGTAAGTGTTGAGGAACTTGCACGTCTCAACACTAAGATGAATATATGCTGAAGCAGTGATGCCTGACAACACAATAGTGAGTGTTGAGGAATTGCTTCGTCTCAACACTAAGGTGAAAACGTGTTGAGGCAGTATGCCTGGCAACACGGTTGTAAGTGTTGAGGAATTTGCACGTCTCAACACTAAGATGAATACGTGATGAGGTAGTATACCTAGAAACACGATTTTGAGTGTTGAGGAATTTGCACGTCTCAACACTAAGCGAAAAACGTGATGAGGCAGTATGCCTGGAAACACCATTTTGAGTGTTGAGGAATTTGCACGTCTCAACACTAAGATGAATATGTGCTGAAGCAGTGATGCCTAACAACACAGTAGTGAGTGTTAAGTAATTGCTTTGTTTCAACACTAAGGTGAAAACGTGTTGAGGAAGTATGCCTGGAAACACTATTGTAAGTGTTGAGGAACTTGCACGTCTCAACACTAAGGGGAAAACGTGATGAGGCAGTATGCCTGGCAACACGGTTTTGAGTGTTAAGGAATTGCTTCGTCTCAACACTAAGGGGAAAACGTGATGAGGCAGTATGCCTGGCAACACGGTTTTGAGTGTTGAGGAATTTGCACGTCTCAACACTAAGGGGAAATATGTGTTGAGGCAGTATTCCTGGAAACATGGTTTTGAGTGTTGAGGAATTTGCACGTCTCAACACTAAGGGGAAAGATGTGTTGAGGCAGTGTGCCTGGCAACACAGTTGTAAGTGTTTAGGAACTTGCACCTCTCAACACTAAGATGAATATGTGTTGAAGCAGTGATGCCTGACAATATGGTAATGAGTTTTGAGGAATTGCTTCGTCTCAACACTAAGGTGAAAACGTGTTGAGGCAATATTCCTAGAAACACGGTTGTAAGTGTTGAGGAACTTGCATGTCTCAACACTAAGATGAATACGTGATGAGGCAGAATGTCTGGCAACTCGGTTTTGAGTGTTGAGGAATTCGCAAAACACTAAGGGGAAAACGTGAAGAGGCAGTATGCCTGGCAACACGGTTTTGAGTGTTGAGGAATTTACATGTCTCAACACTAAGGGGAAAGATGTGTTGAGGCAGTATGCCTGGCAACACGGTTTTGAGTGTTGAGGAGTTTGCACTTCTCAACACTAAGGGGAAAGATGTGTTGAGGAAGTGTGCCTGGAAACACGATTGTAAGTGTTGAGGAACTTGCACGTCTCAACACTAAGATGAATATGTGCTGAAGCAGTGATGCTTGACAACACAGTAGTGAGTGTTGAGGAATTGCTTCATCTCAACACTAAGGTGGAAACGTGTTGAGGCAGTATGCCTGGCAACACGGTTGTAACTGTTGAGGAACTTGCACGTCTCAACACTAAGATGAATACGTGATGAGGCAGTATGCCTGGCAACATGGTTTGAGTGTTGAGGAATTTGCACGTCTCAACACTAAGGGGGAAAACGTGATGAGGCAGTATGCCTGGCAACACGGTTTTGAGTGTTGAGAAATTTGCACTTCTCAACACTAAGATGAATATGTGCTGAAGCATTGATGCCTGACAACACAGTAGTGAGTGTTGAGGAATTGCTTCGTCTTAACACTAAGGTGAAAACTTGTTGAGGCAGTATGCCTGGCAACAAGGTTGTAAGTGTTGGGGAACTTACACGTCTCAACACTAAGATGAATACGTGATGAGGCAGTATGCCTGGCAACACGGTTTTGAGTGTTAAGGAATTTGCACATCTCAACACTAAGGGGAAAACGTGATGAGGCAGTATGCCTGGAAACACAATATTGAATGTTAAGGATTTTGCACGTCTCAACACCAAAATATTTAAAATTTATTTGATATGCCTAATAAATATAAAAAAAATAGTTTAAGGATAGTTACTTAGCTCTGTGTCCGCTAGGCATGCCCTCCGCGTATGATTGGGCTTTGGGTGTATCAGGCTCTCCCCGTGAGTATGCAGCGTGACAAAAGTCCCCATGTGTAATTATCCTGAGCTTATTTTCTCGTGGAAGATGTGTATTTATTGCATTTGCTGGTAAGGCGGTGACTGCGTTTAAACTTTTAAACCTGAAGGAGGCTTCAGTCCCCAAGTGTAGCTTACTTTGATTGTTCCCCCTTGAATCCACGTCTCTGTGATTTGATACAAGCTTATTGTACTCTCCTGTATGGGATGCTTGGATAATCACATGGACAAAATATTCTTTATAGTGGTCGTTGCTATGGTGAAGCTCTGACTGGTATCAACAAACGAGCAACAGCGGTTCTTGGTAGCAGTTGTTATCAGAAGAGACTTGGCTGGCTGCGATCACAATCCTTGACAGGGAGAAGTGGCTACGGGAAAGAATTTTGGCAGGAAGAGGTGGCGACTTCTTGAGAGAACGTTGAAGCGGCAGAATTTCTTGTCTTTCCATCAAATCAGCAATGGTAATAGTGGGTCGGCTTCCTCTTGATCCACCGGTCTCTCGTCCTGATGGTGGAGCGGCAGCAACCTTGGTGATGTTTGGCGGCGCAGGATGTTGTATCTCAATGGATTTCCTCTTGCTGCTTCATTGAAATTACTTACAGAAGGCTGAAGGTTGCATTGCATGTTGGTGAGATGTATGCTTCCACGAGTATCATGAGGCTCAGCCTTCGATGATGCAAGTCGGTCCTGCTCCTGGATTGACGCCCACGTGGGGAGTGGGATGCAATGAACTTTGTCTGATTCTTCGCGCGGAGATTCTCTTGGTTCTAACAATTCCACTCCACATATTGGTGCGTAAGGAGATAATGATGTAGGAATACGAACGACTTCTTTATTTAGCATAGTCTTCAGGCATTGGTGATACGTCGAGGGGACGATCCGATTGTCATGAAGCCATGGTCTCCCCAGTATCATATGGTAGTTCGGATCCTTTTCTATGACTTCGAATTTCACCTTTGACTGGACAGGCCCTATAGATAGATTCAGACTAACATACCCGTACGTGTTGGTTTGGTTTCCTTCAAAGTCTGTCATCGTGGTAAGCTATTGCACGATCTTGCTTGGGCGAACCTTGGCCGTCCTGAGTGTCTTGAGAGTAATCACATTCGAAGATGCTCCCGTGTCGATGAGGGCCCTTTTGAACTTTGAATCCTTGATGCGTGCAGTAACGTGTAGGGCCCGGTTGTGACCTTCTTCCGCCATTATGTCTAACATTATTCACAGACATCTCTGGTGTTTTTGAGGCTTCTAGACGCAAAGGAGTAAAATGCACGTCCAGGGCTATCTGGTTGATTGCAGCAATCGTCGCCGCCCGCTGATTCTTCGAGAGGTGTAAAAGTTCGCATAAACTTTCCACTAGAGAAGTCGCTTCCTGATCTACCGGCCTCTGGTTCGTAGTGAAACTATTGACTTGAGGAGGATCGTTGCGAGGATCAGTCCCCAGTGTAAAAATATCCGTGAAAGGAGAACTGCTTATATCTGATGTCATCTTGATGAGGCGATCGAGTATGCCGTTTATTGTTTATTTGATCAGGTCCATGTTCTTCGTGTGAATCTCCTGCACCCGTGCTAACTCGATGTTGGGATTCTTCCGGTTACACCATCAAATACACCTTTGGGAAGAGGGGTATCTTCATTGGAGGAACTTCGACCGGGATTTGAAATTATTGGGGGAATCCTAAGACCAACCATTTTGAAATCAACCAAATAGGATTGGGTATTGAAGAAATTGACTTCACAACCGAGAGATTAATCTCCCACTGTGGTCGCCAATTATTTATGGGTGAAAACCATTTCTGCTGATTTTGGTAAATTTGGGTGTGTATGGATGATAAACGAATCTAAACACTAAACAAATGCACTGTACGGGAGTACTTTAGATTCGAGAGATCAATCTGTACAATTCTGGCCTAAACCAAGAAATGGTCGTTCCAGACTTGCTTCGGTCACAAAGTGAAGGAGATGGGTTGATCTTAGGGAGGGAAGCGAAGAAGGTGTTGAGATTGTGAAGGTGTTGGCTGTTTATGACTTGTATCAGAATGTTGAACTGGCTTGCATAATGTAAGCTATCAGTTCTGGGTGTTTTCTGGACACGTAGTTAACGACACTTGGTTTTATGTGTTGTTCGTAAATAGGTGAAGGACCTATTTATACAAGTCATTTGAGCGCAATCCCCATCTCGTAGGAAGTGGAGGAAGTTGAGTGATGGAGTAGTGGGGTCGTGTAGGTGATTGTCAAACGATCACGCCTTTGCCCACTTCCCTCATCATCGTTAACCATCCATGTTTCCTGACACGTTCTCGTAATGGGCGCGTTGCACGCCGCATGCTGTAAACCGCCAGACTAATACTCCAGTAAGTATCCCCCAGTTTGTGACATGTTTGATGTCTCGAATGAGTGGGTCGAGTCGTGGGACCCGTCGCAGAAAATAACATATGGTGCTATTAGGTTAAATAACTAAGTTATTCAAGGATTTGATATTCATGAAATATCGGGCATGCTCGATGCATGTAATGCATCGTTTAAAGCAAGCAGCTCAAAACAATCGATATACATGAAGCATCGCTGTTTTAAAGCTTGATTGAATAAGTCGCGGATTAAGCGTCTTAAAATGGCAGCACGTCCAACCATCTTCGAGATCGTTTGGAGGCCGCATGGGCGGGCCACCATATCAACGATCACTCCCTGAGGCAGAGTGGCGGACGGTACTCACCGGGGCGCTTCATTGATCGCCTAATTTTTAATCTAAGCCGTCCGACCAAGCTAGAAAAGTTGGACGGACGAGATGATTTACGGAACATATTTGCTGCCGTTTTTTCGAGACACCGTGCCCCACTCTGCATAGGCCGACCGGTCACACGTCAAGCTGGGCCCACGGTGATCATGTTGATATCCTTGGGAACTCTTGAGTCTATATCTACACCGTCTGTTTAATCCTGCGAAGATGGATGGTCACGATCGTACTACGACAGATGTGCATTGCCGTAAACCCTAATTAGGGTTTTGGAACAGTCACGCACACGTGACTTTGGAAAAACGATTTTGCAATCCGTGATCCTCCTTTGGGGAGATCGATCACGTGGAGCCCATGTTGGGCTGACGGTGAACATATGTGCACCTTCCTGATAGTCCTAAATGCGATCTAAGCCATCCAAATAGGTTGTCTAAGTTGGATGGTTGTGATCGATTTAAGACATTAGTGTAATTCCACGACCCTTAGAAGCATCACGCCTGCCATGGTTAGAGCAATCGTTTCATCGCTCCATGGTCTTTCCGTGAGGAAATCGATTGGGTGAGGGAGAAGTGGGACCGTCAACGTGTGCGTTAGCACTTCCCTGATCATTCACGGGATGATCTAATCCGTCCAACCAGGCTGGAAAATTTGGACGGTTGTGATGGTTTTAAGACTGCCTTGAACAGTCTTGCTCGTTCGTGCTTCTTCCAAAGCAGCGCGGCCATCTTATTTTAGGGATGGCGTTTTGGCGCTAAGTGTGGCGTGGTGTTCGACCGGCTGTGGCATAAGTGGGGCTCGCCGGTGTTCATCACGATGATCGCCTACTCCTGCTAGGGTTTGACTAGGTTGGTTAAATCATGCGGCCAATCATGTGGCCGCGATCGTTTTTGAGACTGATATGGACAGTCCAGATTTCCCTTAAGGAAATTAAGCATGCTCAATCGGTCTAACCAAAACGCGTCGATGCGAGATTCTCTTTAGAGAGTGATGTAGCTTGTATGGGTATTTTGTGCACATCTCATATTGGCACTTTGGGAGATTCATGTTACTCTGCTGATAGGCACATTTTTGTGTCTTATATAATCTCAATTGTATATATTATTAGTGCTCGATTTTATATTTATTATGGCTTTTTATGTCTCTGTAGGTATTTTGGAGAAATAAGCTTTTGCGGAGAAATTGGCTCGAAAAGCGGTTTTTTGTGCTCGTGGGAGAAAATTACTATACGGACTCTCATTTTGGATAAGGGGTAACCTAATTACTAAGGGGTGACCTATTTCCAGGAAGCTGCTAAAGGGGGAACAACACAGGATAGGGGGACACACACCTTCTTCACGTTTTTATGGTAAACCAGAAGGAATTCGACGCTTTAAATAAGCGTGCTAATGAATTATCCAGCAATCAAAGTGAAGGATTCAAAGATCTCCACAAGAAGATCGATGAGGCTCAGAACACACTTTCCACGGCGTTGTTAGCAGGACTAGGAAGCCTACTTGATTCTAAGATGTTGTCTATGGAAGAGAAATTTCTCAATCAACGAAAATCAGGTGATGGGTTACTAGAGACTCCCTTCCAACAGCAAAACAATTCGAAAAGCGGAGGTAATCACAATATCTTGTCTAATAAATTTTCGAATACTCACAAGCCCAAATTATATTTCCCTAAATTTGATGGGAAAAATCCTAGATCCTGGATTCGTAAATGTAACAAGTTTTTTCAACTACATTTAATGGATGAGGAGAAGAAAGTCATGGTCGCCTCTCTTCACTTAGAAGGAAAAGCTGATGTGTGGTTTCATGACTATCAAGTAAGTAGGGAGGTGATCCTGTGGGGATACTTTTGCAGTGATGTCAATTTTAGTTTTCAAGAGCTCGGACATGATGATGTGGTGGGGGAGTTCAACAAGCTTTGTCAAGAAGGCACTGTGTTGGAGTACAAAGAACTTTTTGAGGAGCTCAAGACCTTAATGATTGCTAAGAATATATACTTGAATGAAGCCTATTTCACTTCAAGCTTTGTCAGTGGACTCAAGGAAGAAATCAAGATAGCGGTCCAAATGCATTCACCCTCAACACTCACACAAGCCATGTACTTAGCAAGGATGCAGGAAGTAGTATTGGAGAGGACTGCTAGGAAGGCAAAATTTGTTTCAAGACTCCCTCCACTCTCAATGGGTAGTAGCATCTCTAAAATCTTTGTAACTCCACCAAATTCTAACTCACCATCACCCACCAGTAGTGGCAGCCTTAAACTACCCCCCATCAAAAATTTAACCTATGCTCAGATGAGGGCAAGAAGGGAGAAAGGTTTGTGTCATAATTGTGATGAAAAGTATGAGACTGGACACAGATGTGTTAAACAGTATCTATACATGTTGGTTGGATATGAGGAAGGATCAACTAATTCAGAAGAGGAATCCCCTGGTAGTTCTCCAGTCATACAAGAGCTAGAGAAAGAGGTGGAGATCTCCCTACATTCCTTATCTGGTAATGTTTCTCACAACACAATTAAAATTAAAGGTGTTACTAAGAATAAAAGGGAATTCACTGTCTTGATTGATAGTGGAAGCACACATAGTTTTATTGACCCTGAAATGGCAAGACTCAGTGGAGCCTTGGTAGAACCCACTGTAGATTTACATGTAGCTGTGGAAGATGTCAACAAGGTACTCAGTGATGCCAAATGTCCTCAGTTTAGCTGGAACATACAGGGAAATAACTTCTCCTTTGATGTCAGGGTCTTAGATTTGGGTGGATGTGACATGGTGTTGGGGTAGACTGGATGAGGACTATAAGTCCTGTGAAATTTTATTTCAAGAAGATGACAGTGTTCTTCAAACGGGGGGAGGTAAGGAGATTTAGCTTAAGGGGCTTACTGAAGACATCAGAATTTCATATATGTCAGTGAGTGCTTGTTAGAAGTACTTCAAAAATAACAAAAGAGGTATGGAAGGGCAACTATTTTGCATAATAGCCATAAAGACCCACCCTCAAACACCAGAAGTCATAGAACCCATACTCACCAAATATACTTCAATATTCAAAGAACCAACTTCATTGCCACCTGAAAGATCTCATGACCATCATATACCCCTACAACCAAACTCTACACCACCTAACCAAAGGCCTTACAGAATTCCCTATGTTCAAAAGGAAGTGGTTGAAAAGTTAGTTGAAGAAATGCTCAAGTCAGGGGTGATCAAACCCTGTCACAACCCTTTTTATTCCCCAATTTTACTAGTTAAAAAGAAGGATGAGAGCTGGAGGTTCTGTGTTGATTATACAAAAGTTAATGAGATCACTGTCAAAGACAAGTACCCCATTCCAGTCATTGAAGAACTGTTAGATGAGTTAAAAGGATCATTTGTCTTTTCCAAAATTGACTTGAGAGCAGGGTACCACCAGAAAATGTTGTCACCTAAGGACACTCAGAAGACTGCTTTCAAAACACACCAAGGGCACTATGAATTTAGTCATGCCTTTTGTATTGACTAATGCTCCAGCAAGTTTTCAAGCCTTGATGAATGATGTGTTTAAGCCCTACTTAAGGAAGTTCAACTAGTATTCTTTGATGACATACTAGTCTACAGTCCAAATATGGAGACTCATCAAGAACATCTACAACTTACTCTAGAAACTCTGCAGAAGAACCAACTATATGCAAAGCTCAGCAAATGCTCATTTGGCCAGGACATGTTGGAGTACTTAGGTAACATCATATCAGGTGAGGGGGTAGCTGCTGATCCCACCAAGGTAGATTGCATGGTGAAATGGCCTACTCCTGCAACCATTAAAGACCTAAGGGTTTTTTTAGGCACAACAGGGTACTATAGGAAGTTTGTGAGGAATTACGGACTCATTGCCAAGCCATTGACTGATTTATAGAAGAAGAATTGTTTCCAGTGGAATGACTCAGCTCAGCTAGCCTTTCAAAAGCTTAAGGATCTGTCACTTCCACACCAGTCTTGGTATTGCCAGAATTTAGAAAACCCTTTGAAATCTCAACCGATGCCTGTGATACTGGAGTGGGAGCAGTGCTCATGCAAGGGAGAAGACCTGTAGCCTACTTCAGCAAAGGAATGGGACCCAGATTCTTGGCTATGTCTACCTATGATAAAGAATTGAGGGCAGTGGTAATGGCTGTGTCAAAGTGGAGATCTTACTTATTGGGAAACAAATTCATCATCTTCACAGACCACCAAAGTATTAAATACTTCATGGAGCAAAGAATTCATTCACTACTTCAGCAGAAATGGCTAGCCAAGTTTTTGGGCTATGATTATGAGCTAAAGCATAAAAAGGGGAATGAGAACCGGGTAGATGATGCCTTATCCAGAGTTCAATCAGAAGAGCAACCCTCATGCCATAGTCTAATACAACTACAACCTGAGTGGTTCACAGAAATTCAAGACAGTTATGAGGAAAATAATCATGCAAGGGACCTCATTCCCAAATTAACTATAAATGAAGGAGCAGTGGAAAAATATTCTTATCAGCAAGGAGTGTTGAGATACAAGGGAAGACTCTATATTAGACAACATGGTGGATTAAGAAAGAAAGTTATTCTGTCCACTCATTCTTCACCTATTGGGGGGCATTCTGGGACACATGCCACTTACAAGAGAGCTAAGCTGTATTTCTTTTGGATAGGAATGCACAAGGATATTAAAAGCTTTGTCCAAGCTTGTGATGTATGCCAACAACACAAGGGTTTTAACACTAGTCCAGCATGCCTACATCAACCACTGCCCATTCCAGAGCAAGCTTGGAAACACATCAGTATGGATTTCATTTCTGGCTTCCCAAAATATGAAGGCAGGGAGGTTATACTAGTGGTGGTAGACAGACTAACTAAATTCAGCCATTTCATTCCATTAAGCCATCCATATACTGCAGCTTCAGTGGCAAAGGTATTTATTGACATTGTGTTTAAACTCCATGGACTTCCTAAATCTATTGTGTCAGACAGAGATACAATTTTTCTGAGCAACTTCTGCTAAGCCCTTTTTGCTAGGCTAGGTTTTGCATTACATATGAGCACAGCTTATCACCCTCAAACTGATGGGCATACTGAGAGGGTGAATGCCTGTTTGGAATCTTATTTAAGGTGCATGACTAGCTTTAAACCCAGCAAGTGGGTTAGTTGGATACCCTTGGATCAATGGTGGTACAACACCAGTTACCACACAAGCCTCAAGCTCACTCCATTTGAAGCCTTGTATGGGTATGCACCACCACAGTTTGGTGTCACTTCAGCAACACAAGGAGTTCACCCTGTTGTTGGTGACTACATAGAGCAGAGACAGTTCATGAAGCATTTATTGAAAGGGGCTCTTGAGGAAGATCAACACAGAATCAAAATCCAAGATGACAAGGGAAGGATAGAGAGGTCATTTTCTGTTGGTGACTGGATGTATCTGAGAGTACAACCTTATAAACATACCTTAGTCCAACTGAGAAAGAACCTTAAGATCTCAGCAAAATTCTTTGGGCCATACCAGGTTGAGGAAAAAATTGGCCAGGTAGCTTATAAACTGAAACTCCCAGCTGACTCCAAAATCCACCCAACTTTCCATGTCTCTCAGCTGAAGCCTAAACTTGGGGAAGGGATCTTGCCACAGACAGCTCTGCCTTAACTATCTAAAGATGGGGAGATGAAGGTAAGACCCTTACAGGTGCTTGACACAAGGATTATCAAGAAGAACAACTGTGCAGTTGAGAAAGTTCTGATTCACTGGGAGGGGATGAAAGATTCTGAGGCCACTTGGGAAGACAAGCTAGCCATTGAGGTGCAATTTCCAAAGGTGATTCTTGAAGACAAGAATCTAAAGAAGGGAGAGGATTTGTCACAGAATTGAAAATCTTGGCTCAAAAGGACTCTACCAGCGGTTAAGGGGCATCCAGTTTAGACTTTTGGTTAAGGGGCAGCCTGTTTAGCCATTAATCAAACATTAATCTGTTTATTTTGAAATTCCGTTTTAGTTGATTCGCACGTGTGCTTCACCCACGTGTTGTCTTTTGTGAGTGGGTTTAACTTCTGTGGATTGGTCCTTGTTCGACCTATGTTGAAAATTAAATCTAAAACTTCATTCTCTCTCATTTTCTTCCTCCCCCAAATATGATCTCTACCCTTAGAGATCCTGAGTTTTTTATGAGCTAATTTGTAGTGTAGATCACTACAACTTACTAGTCTATTACGTATTTTATCCACCAAGGGTTCAAAACATTTTACTTTAGATCTATTAGTGAACAAAGGAGATCCTAAGTATTTATCATTCAAAGGAATCACATTCACTTCTAAGATGTTAGTCACCTCATTTCTAATGTTTTCATTCGTTTTACTACTGAAAAACCCTCCAGATTTTGAAAGGTTGATTAGTTGACTAGAAGCTTTACCAAACTCAGAGAAGAGATTAACAAGATTTCTACAGGTAGAAGGTTTAGCTTCACAGAAAATTAGACAATCATCTGCAAAGAGCAAATGACTGACAACTGGGGCTTTAGGAGTGATTTTTATTCCTTTTAGAAACCCATTTGACTCGGCATACAAAATAGTTCTCGAAAGAGCCTCCATAAAAAATAAAAAAAGATAGGGTGACAATGGGTCACCTTGTCGCAGGCCCCTAGTAGGTTTGAAAAATCAGCGGGGGAGCCATTTAACATAATAGCAAGAGTGGTAGTTGAGATGCATTCCATTACTAAGTTACACCATTTCTCATTAAAGCCTATCTTAGCCATAATTTTTATTAGGAAAATCCATTCCACTCTGTCAAATGCTTTTGACGTATCTATTTTAAGTCCCACTAAACCATTTTTTCCTTTTTTGTTTCTCACTATATGAATAATCTCACGAGATATTGTTATATTGTCACTAATCTGCCTTCTAGGAATGAAGGCAGATTGAAAAGAGAAATAATTTTATCAAGAAGGCCTTTCATTCTACTAGCCATTAGTTTTGAGATTATCTTAGGAAACTCCATTCCACTCTGTCAAATGCTTTTGACATATCTATTTTAAGTCCCATTAAACCATTTTTTCCTTTTTTGTTTCTCATTTTATGAATAATCTCATGAGCTATTGTTATATTGTCACTAATCTGCCTTCCAGGAATGAAGGAAGATTGAAAAGAAGAATCTACCATCATGTTACTTGTTCATTAATCAGTCTCTGAAAGAAAAAATGGCAAGATTTTGTCGGATGAGAACTGAGATGTGTAAAAAGAATTACCCCGACAATTTGATATACCCTTCTTTGGAAGCCCAAGTTTACATCCGAAATTATTGATCCAATTTTTTTTTTTTTTTTTGAAGTGATCACCGAGTTTCAATTGGGCATTGTGTTAAGAAAAATGATTAGCTTCGACCTCAACCATCTCCAAAGGGGAGGCATTGGTGGAAATTTGGATCAGAAAATTTAAGCATAACTTTATATTAACCTTTGAAAGTACTTCAATAATGGGATAGGCAGGATATAACATTCAAATAAATTTGCTAAATTGGTTAACATAAAAATGCAAACATTATTCAGATCCATTTTTGAAACATAGGTAGTATATGCGACACTCCTTCCCATATAAATGCATAGATTATTTTTTTTCCGATCATTGAAGTTTAATCTAACATAGTCAATAAGGAAAACAGAAGAATAAGGCATTATAGTTATAACTTATACGAAAAATATTTGGGCTTATAAGACCACTGTAGATACCACAAAATTAGAAGAAGGGTATAATTAAAATTACGCCCTCGAGATAACCCAAGATGAGAAAGAATGAGGAATGCAAGGACGTATGCAAGCATGATGACGACTAAGACGTATGGAAGATGGTGAGAACAGTGACGACAAGGGTCTATGCAAGCATGGTAAGAAGGTATCGGTCATGCTATAGATCCCCCAATAGGGATTGATCCTGCTTTAGATCCCCAATAAGAATCGGACCACCAATCCCATTGATTACTTTCGACTACGAACTAGTTTCGAAATTCTACTTCCTTAAGTCCATATAGTTAAACATAGATTTCTAGGTGGAATCAATCCTAAGTTTATTACACAATATAGTAGCATGTTACAAATATAGTGTCTATCTCGTAATTACAAAGTTAAAAAAAATAAGCATTATACTTCGTAATTCAATATATATAAGTTATAAAACAACTTGTATATTCTTTGTTGACACTTTGATCATAATGAAATGATAAAGTCTCTAATACTAGAGTTTCATATACATAACTTTGCGTGTTATGTTTTCAATATAAACGACTTGAAAGTAACGTATATAGAAATGGAAACAAGTCAAGTATTGTATTACTAACCTTGAACATAAGGATGATGTGTTCAGTAATGTCGATACGTCTTCAGATTTCCCAGGTTCTTCAGAGTAATACTTGTATGTCTCAATATTTCTAGAATTCCTAGTCTAACCTAACGAAGTTGACTCTTATAATCTAATCAAGCGACCTTGAGTTTTGAAACTAAAATATGACAACCAAACTTGACATGTCAACGCTTGGAGGGTTCAACCGAGGAATACTCTAACCGTTTATAACAAGCGATAAGAGAGAAAAATATATGAGATACAAATTTTCTTTGTTTGTAACTAGCGAGTAAATTTGTTAATGTCCAAGAAAATCCTTCTCTTGTAGTTAAAGAAAGGTCGCTCATATTGTTCTTTTGCAGAATAACATCAAATAGGGAGAGTTCACTTTGAACGTGTACTTAATTGATATATCTTTGTGGGGAGTGCATCTGTGGAATTGTAGAAAGAATGTACATTTGTGTCTCCTACATTAAGACATTAAGTTTTCCTGGTGAAATCGTCTAACTAAAAAGATGGTATGTCATCTCTTGTCTCGATAACTCTTTTGTATAATTCATTATAATCCCTTGTTTTTCTCCTTTGCCAATTTTGTTGACAAAAATGGGGAAAAACATTTAGTAGTATTCCATTATAACATATAGCTTTTCGGAGCATTATATCAATTAAGTACTTGAAGAACAAAATATGTGATTTTATCATTCTAGAAAACCTCTAAACGAGTAGTTTCATAAGCCGTTATCATTACGAATCTTCAATAACATAGTTGCTGAAATAATCATATGCGGAACCATGGAAGAACTTGAAGAACAGAGAATTCAAGACGATACTGAAGAACCAAGGAAATCAAGTATGATATATTTTGAGCTGAAAGGTTTGTTTATTTTTTATTTATACATATTGATAGTTTTGAAACTAAAATCGACAGGGGGGGGGGGATTGTTTGAGCACTTTTGGGTCAAACTCGCAAGTTTTACTATCTCAAGCTTGTTGTCAATGTTAGATGCACAAAACTATATCTTGATTGTTAGTCTACTAAAGTCAAGTCTCGGACTAGGATTAGAGTATGGTAGTTGAATATCACTAACTCAAAGACTGAAGACTGAAGATCAAAAGAAGAAATTTGGAAAACTCCATCGACAAAGAGGTATGTGAAGATTTAATCATCATATTTACTCACGGCATTAAATTTTATCTTTATGAGACCGTGTCGTATGATTTTCAGTAGATTTAATATTACAAAGAAGAAATTTTGAGTCAAGCTTGTCTCGTTGAATACCTCAAAATATGTTGCAAGCAATAGATGTTCATAAATCCTTAACAATCTTAGTCAATAATAATTTATTGTTCAAGAATTATTTTTGTTTCAAGTTGATCATTATTGGAAATTAAACTCCATCGACAAAGACGAAGACTGAATCATTATATTTACTCACGGCATTAATATTTTATCTTTATGAGACCGTGTCGTATGATTTTTTTAGTAGATTTAATATTGCAAAGAAAAAACTTTGAGTCAAGCTTGTATTGTACAATATATCGAAATATGATTCAAGCAATAGATGTTCATAGATCCTTAACAATCTTAGTCAATAATAATTTATTATTCAAGAACTATTTTTGTTTCAAGGTGATCATTTGGAAATTTTCCAAGCAATGATATTTCATATTTATGTCGATGGGAAATATTTCAAATCATTGAAAGAGAGTTTTCAGAACTACTGAGATTCTGTACACATGTAGGTATGCATACCTAGTACGTGTACACCAAGACTTCACCTAGGGATTCGTAAATCCAGATAGTTCGTGTATCCTAATCTTGTTCTTATTGATCATCGAGGTTTTCATCAATCTCCGATCTGGAATGATATAAATAGAAATCACAAACATTTCTTCGTCACAGACTTTGTGATTCCTCAAGATAGATATCTAAAACTCTTCTTTGTTGATCAGTTTAAGATTTTCCTTGAGAGGTGGTTAGTAATCCAGGTTTTTCAGTTAACTGAGTGTAAGTGTTCCAGATTCATGAGTTTTGGTAACTTTGTCTATTGCAAACAGATTTCCAAGCCTTGATCTAAACAATCTCAAGGATCTTTAATTAAATCTACTTGCAAGTCTATTAGGTTTTGTCCATATAGTTTGCGAAACGAAAAATTGTTGGTGTACTAGGTACCACCATCGTCATTTTGTAACTATATTATTTATATTCCCGCATCCAGATTTTTAGAATATATAAAAATAGAACAAAATTGGAAAATTAAATTCAAGTGGCACGTAACATAAATAAGATATCACAGTAACGCTTTACATATAATCATATAACTAATTTACCTCTATGCCTTCAAAATTATTTATGATTATGATCATTTTAATAGAAAATACAAGTACAAGATGGAAGGAAAAAATATTCAAAAAATTATAATTATGCTCCCACAATCATTTACGTAGACTTATGCTGAAAATATAAAGGTAGGAAAAAAATATTTTATGTTAGTATAGACATCTCCGGCTATTATATTCTTTTTCCTTTCTGTAAGTTATTATTTTCACGCTTTTAATATGGTTCCACATTTAGGGGATATCTTCACAAAGTGGGGGATATATACTGTAGCAGTCGGCATAGTTTTTCAACATTTATCTGTTGTAGTCGGCATAGTTTTACAGTGGTTTCCAATGCCGGCTGCTTATCTCCAATTTGTGTGGGCATCCCCTAAATGTGAGTTCTAATATAGTTGTTCTCTATTATCCCCAGTTTTAATAGAGGTGTAAGAAACAAAGCTAGTAAAAATAAAGATATTTATATTGCAATAGAAAAAAATTGAGGATTACGACTTGGGGCAAGAGTACTTATAAAAATATTATTCCAATAACTTGTAGAGAAAAAAAACAACTCAAAAACAAACTTAACGCAAACACACATTTTTATTTTCACTGAAAACTGACACAAATGTCTTAAGGATCGAGAAAGAGAATCGAAATAGATTAAGATGGAATATGGTGGTTATCTTATTACTTTGGTTGTTGAGACATCCAATGATGAATTGATTCATATAATAGATTATCTTGGAATGCGAAGGTAGAGAGGAATTGGGTTGTGAGAAGGAAGAGATGAGTCCCAAACAGAGAAGGCACTTGCTGAATTCATCCATTGCTTTGTCATTTCTGGGTAATGTCGATCCATCACATCTTTTAAGCTCTCAGTGGAGTTTACCCAGTTTAATCCCTTTTCAGTGTATGTTTCCTCGTTGAAGTAGCTTGTGAAGAACTGATCTGCCTCTAACCTCCTGTATTCAACATATAACACTCATTATATCAATTGCTATGAAACATAATTTTCATTTTTAGGATATTAAATATACCGTTGGTGTATTATTTAATTTTTAGGATCCATTTTCGGTCACATATATAATATACTTTAAAAAATACTTGATAATATAATATTATCGTTAGTCATGTAATATCTCTATAAAATTAGTCGATATTATTTACAAGTTAGTCATGTAAAGTTAGTCATGTAAAATTAGTCATGTAATATCTCTATAAAATTAGTCGATATTATTTACAAGTTACGTTATTAACTTCCAAACCAGGAATTATTTGTTAAAACAAATAATATATTATTAATTGTAAGATGATGATTTATGATAGAACCTAGGATTGGGGGATACTCTTATAAATTGGGGGATACTCACGGTTATATTGGGATAAATTTTGACTAAGGAGTATTTTTCTTTTGAGATGATAAGTTATTAATGCCTTTACCATAATAAAAACTAAAAACCTAAATCATTTGGTATCCCCCTTCTTCAACTGCCGACTGCTAGAGAACATTTTCAGAATTATTAAGGACAATGTCTGTTTTTTTTAGGAATCAATGATTTATGCGACTATTACATCCTCTTAATTAGATTCTAAAATGTTCTTTACATGCTTGTAGAGCTAGAGAAGACACAAGCAAACAGGTGAAAGGCAGATTTGTGAAGGCTGGTGAAGCTTATGACTACGATCCTCTAACATCAAGACTCGAGAGACTGTTGAAATCAAAAAAAATTGATACGATATGATACGGTATATGAGATTGGTTTCTGCACACCGATTTGGGAACACTACAAATGATTTCATACGAACATCTACAAGATCTCACCCGAAATACTTTTGTAATTAGATACAAACATATAAACAGTTGCAATCGGCACTCAAAGTAGTTTGAAGGCAATACAGACTGGTATAGTAGGTATTGATTTATTGATGAAGGCAATACCGACTAAAAAGGTTTCGGCAAATAAGATGATGGATTTGGTTCTCTATGTGGATTAGAATTTTCGCCTCTAAAAACTAATCGTGATGAAATGTTTAGCAATCTCGAAAAAAATCAAGATGGGTTAATTATAGAAGATGTCGATGAATATGCTAGTTGTTAATCGGCAATGGTCTTTTTAGTCGTGTCAGTAGGCTGTGGTCTTTATTGTGGTTTGCAACTCTTCTTTAGCTTTGTTTCTGTTTTGTTGCTATCTTTGTGAACTTTTCGCTCTTTGTCAATTGTATTTGCCCGCACACGGCTTGTGTGCCTTTTGATCTATTCTTTTTGATCGATCAAAAAAAAACACACCGACTGTGCTAGTCGGCATAGCTTATATGTTGAATGCAGTACGACTGTGTTAGTCGGAATTGCTGGTCGTTCCATTATCTACGCCGCAGTCTGTGACTGTGTGGCAATGAATTATCAACATGTGTTTGAGCTGCAAAGTGCATTATCGCGTCAATCTCTTCTGATACTAATAATTGGTTTACGAGATCAGCACTGGCAATGGCACCTTTGAAAATTTTTGCAATTAATGGAGGAATTTGAAGGGAGAAGGATTTTGAGGCTCGAACAGTAATCTAATTTGTATGATTTTGCAGTGGGGGTAATTCTTATTTAAACGAATAGCAACATCTAATGCGATGAAAACCAGCAGCTCCTGTAATAACTTATAAGTATGTTACGTGGGGTATAAGAATCTGCACCAGGTGATGCCATTTTAATGTGTCCCTTTTTATCTCTTGAATCTTTTATTCAATTCCTAATTCAAAACAATAATAATCAAAATTTAAAGAACCCGATCAAAGTTAAAAAGATGGAATAAAAATTTAAAGTTTATATGGAACATACGTGGGGATACTCAATAGTGATTTAATCTTACCAATTTATTTAGGATAAGGGGTTTTCCAAATTACTTCATAATATATTATTTTTTTTCTTCGAGTATTCCCTAATTTGTAGTGGTATCCCCAATTGTGGGTTCTTATGATATTACAGATGAATTTTTTTTAAAATAATAAATTTCCATGGTCCCAAATTTATTATTTTATAGAAGTCATGACGTAGTATTATCTTAAATTAATTTAATCTCCCAAGAAAATTGATTTGATGTTCAATGCGTCTGAAAAGTACTAATTAAGCTTTTGTTGGCAAAAAAGATACCTGCAAAGTTTTACTGAAACTTAAAATATACCCTTAAAAGTCAAGACATATGGAAAACAAGTCATAACCGAGAACTCGGAACTAGAATATTAGGCCTCATTAGATGGTGGGTTTGTCGCCAAACTAGTTATGAGACAATGATTTTGATTCCAATTTAGTTTATTGATGAGCTTAATGGACCTGTGTTCCCTTTCAGTTTAACTTCAAGAACAAATCCATTTTCCATTTCAAAGTACTTTCGAGAAAAAGAAAAAAGCATTTGTCAAATAATGCCCAAGCCTCAAAATTTTCTTAAATCTCCTTATCACAATCCCAAATTTTGTATTTTGGCTTTTAAGCTGGCTCAACTGGTTCCGGTCAAAGTCAGTCAAATAGTCACCCATTTAGACATGCGCCAAATTGGATGTATGATACTACTAGAACCGTGGGAAAAACCCACACAAAAACCATCCCTCACATGGCTTTGGGAATTAGCGGGGGCCATTTTGGAGTCCCACCATGAGAGGATATGTGAGACACACGGTTTTTATGTGGTTTTTCAAACGGTTCGTTAAGATCTTTTGAAATTCGATACGGTGTGAATGACTTTTAGCTCATGTGATTGGGTCAAGTAGTGACATGCAATATTCGGTACGCATGATATCTAGCTAATCTGGTTTGGGTCGAACTGTGACATATATCAGACATCCACTATGCTATATGTAA
This sequence comes from Papaver somniferum, assembly GCF_003573695.1. Classification (NCBI taxonomy): domain Eukaryota; kingdom Viridiplantae; phylum Streptophyta; class Magnoliopsida; order Ranunculales; family Papaveraceae; genus Papaver; species Papaver somniferum. The sequence continues at coordinate 13,889,365 of NC_039367.1, read as the reverse complement.
CCAACTCCAACTGAATATTAGTCTATCACCGGTTAAGTGTAACATCAGTTGCAAATTTACCTTGTCGCCATTATAGTGAATAGGAAGAAAGCTGTCTCGCTGATGGCAAAACCCTTAATTTTTTTCTCAGCCAACAACCCCACCAATAAATCAAGCTCTTCAACATCATCACCATACACCTCGTTCAGCACTTCAATTGCTTCTTTGTCGTCTGTCAGATCCTCCCATTTAGATATGGGTATCATTAGCATTCCCCTTCGGAACTCGTTGTACCTCGCAACACTCCTCTCCCTGTCTCTGTAGACTGTGCGTACACGGTTAAACACCGTATTAGTTTAAATGATGATATCATCGAAATAGTAGGTTTAGTTATCATTAAGTTTTACCTTCTAGAGATGGGAGATCAACATGATCGGGCCTTTCCAACCCATTTTCGTCCTGCGTAATCAGATCCCACATCCATGTAGGGTAGTTCCATAGTTCAAGCGATCCACATGCTTGATGTCCCATTGATGCCATTTGATTTGTGAATCCAATCTTTGATAAAGCTTTTTCTCCTTTTAGCCCAATCAGGTCAGACATTGGTATCCTAATTACGATTTAACAGTGTATTAGTACGACAACAACTTCGTACTTAAAAAAGGCAGACATGCTAGCTAACAGTCTTCTTCTTTTTTTTTCCTAGGATGCTAGCAAACAGTCCTAGTGTACATTAAGCTTGCCGGGTACGAAACTTGGCAAATGTGATTATGGAAGAGAAGAATTTACTCGGCAGTAGATGGCAAAGATTTGTTAGGACCAGGTGCAGCAGAGAGATCTCTTAGGACAAGATGTTCCGGTAGAAGCGGATGCATCCTATAAACGGAAACAAACTCCTCGGTTAATGAATACGGGACCCCATGATTGTTAGGTTTCTTCAGTCCTACTAGTCCTCCCAACGCAGCCCCACCTACGTGCCCGAATGTATCTTTGAATTTCTTTCCCAGCAATCCGTACCTGAAATTAAACACGAAAAAAGATCACTCTTTTTTTCGGGACAAAATTTTGAGCTAAAATTCGGGTGGGACAAGTCAGCCCCATGCGCTACGATCACAATGTTCCAATGATGTCCAAAAGCATGTTCATGTTGCTTGCAGTAGAAAGTATTCAGGAACTCATTACCAATTGGCATGCATCCCAGCATCTAGAGTGTCCGTTTTTAAGAGTTCGACGGTCCAATCAATGGTGTGGACTTTAGCAATCACTGCTGAAGTAACTAATCTTGCGTGTCGGTATACATCTTCATCGTCCAACTCATGATACTCCCTCTGCAAATAACAATTAATTTACTATCAGAATCAATCTAAGTATCAAACAATCTCGTCGACAGGGCTAATTCATCCGGGGAAAGTTGATATTGTGGTGTGAGATATATTTAAGGATACACCAACAAAACGCAGATATACCTTGAGAGTGTCGCAAACCGCATTGTGTTCTTTGATAAAGAGGGCTTGTAAGACAGAAACACCTGCCCAGCTATTACGAACGTCTCCAGATATCGCAACACCGTCTTCGTCGTGCAAGAGAAGTCCGTCATCTGATATCTTCAGCTTTCCATCTTTGTATGTTCTCACTTTGCTTAACCACTTCGAGTTACTCCCATATATTGCACTCCCATCCCTGATAAAACCCATATATAATTGGAAGAAATATTTTAATTTAGCTGTCACTCACAATCATGGTCGCAATTAAAGCATCAAAACTCATACCACCAAGGTGTTCGTGTGTTCAAAGAACCCTGTTTAATATCGTAGAAACCGGTAGGAACCTCTTTGGTTTTGTAGAATTTGAACGATTTTAGGGGGCACTGGCTTGCCACTTCTTTTGGTGCCGTAAGTTCTATCTGCATACATTTAGTTGAAATCGGTCCTTATTAAATACCTGATATCTTTTATGAATAGCGTACAGAATTTCACAGCAAAGCATGCTTAATTTGGTTATATATATGCCTGGTTCGTTTCCTCCAAGTGATCTATCCAGTCGTGTATCATGAATTGTATCCATGAAGCAGCTATCATATTAAACTGTTTTCCTGTGTCCTTGTAGCTCTTCCTTCTTAGAAGCTTTATTGCAACGACCATCGGATCGGGCTTCAGTAGCTGTTTTCATCAATCAGTTCCATAGTTAATTGAGAATACGAGAAAATAAATAATAATACATGCATGCTTTACGTATGTTTTCTAGTTGGTTTAAACATTTAGCCACAGATTTCTTGTTAGAACCCTTTCGTTACCTGATCTTTCTGGTTGACAGGGGGGATGTTCCTCCCAAAGAAAGTTCCCTGACTGCCAACACCATCACCAAAAGGATCGTTGTATTTGCCATCGGCTGTTCGATAAGGATAATCCATGGGGTTGAACCGAACCCCGACTGGAGTTGGACCCACATTAAGAATGTTGTATTGATTGTGAAGATGACGACGAATCGCCAGATAAACCAAACCCAAGAACACTGGTAGTCTATGCCATATCCCAAGTTTATCAATGAAGTGCATAATCTGCAAAATAACTCGGTAATTTAAAATGAGTACTGTTAGTTAAGATGAGTTAATAGCTAAGTTTATCAAACGTAAACAAAATCAAGGTATTTTTAATTACAAGGAAAAGAAGCCTGTCAACGAGAGTCATGGAAGCCACAACTTGATGCAAATCTTTGTGAATGAAATGTAGAAATGGTGCACTAAAGAGGACCCTGATAGATGCCATTGTAACTGCAGGCATAATTTTTGTTTTCTTGCTGATCCAAAAACTAATGTGTTTATGAACTCTACGCTGTCACGTAAGGATATATGTAGACACTAGATTTATTTAGAGGGAGAAATGAACGAAACATCGTAACATCGTACCAGCTAGTCAAGGTTTAGCGTTAGAAAACTCAGGAGACGTGATTTGAGTTGCGAAACAGGATAAGCAGCCGACTAATCTCTACGCTGCGCACTAGGAAACGTGCGTAATATATTCTAGGACTAGGTGGTCCGGATCAACCAATATGTAGAGCCGCCATAGGGATCCAAAGCACGGCTTGAAAGTTCCAAGTTATACTAGTAGTAAAACAACACAAGTTGGTCACAGGGACCCAATGCATGACTTGAAAATTCTAAGTTATACTTGTAAAACAACACGAGTTGGTAATTTAAGGATAGACAAATATAATTAGGATTTAGGACCTTTTTTTTTCCTTGTATTTTTAGGGGCGACTCCGAAAAATTTTGGAGCGATTAATAAGACAAAACGGATCCCCAAAACCTAAAATGAAGCCACCCTTATCTCTTATTTTTTGAAATGCCAAATATACTTTTAATAATCGGTAGTGAAATTTGCTCTGCTTTTTTTTTTATGTTATGTAAACCATAATTGGTGGTTAATTTCGTAATCGGTTGGTAATGTATATATAATCGCATGTTATAATCGGTAGTTAAAGTTTATACATTTAGTTTAAGGAAGATTTTGGGAGTTAGTTAGTTTTAGTTTTTAGTGGGAGAGAGAAGAAAAAGAAGATTAGAAAGAAGAAAAAGAGGGGGAGGGGCAGGTTGAAATCCATTTTTCATAAATCAACAACAAATATGGATGGGTGTGAAGAATAAGGTGAAGAATATAATGTTGAAGGTTCACTACCGTTTAGAGAAGAATTTAGGGTATTTGTTGGATGATCCAAACTTTTATGGAGAGGAAGTCATAGACGATGATTTCATGGAAGAAAATGAAGAATCACATGAGATCGAAGTTGATAATGGATCAAACATACAGGTATTGTGTTAAGAAACTCTAATACCCATGTTGTGTGCATTTGTATGCGTTTTTAAATGAGAAAATCAATTTATACATGCATTGAATGTCGTGAACTACCCAGAATCGATAGATAGTGGAGTACAATATCTACCGATTATAAGTTAATGAGACACCAGATATCTTCAATTGGTAGTTTCGTGGACGTATAATACTACGGATTATGAAAAATAAATAAAAAAATCGAAAGTTTTAATTTTTCATAATCGGTAGTTATCCATATTTACTTTACTACCGATTGTCAAAGTCTCCCCAAAAACGAATTTCCACAAACTTATAATAATTGGTTTCATCTTTTACGATCAACTTCCTCCAAAATTAACCTCCGACTATGGTTGTCGCCCCAAAATCGACTTCCTCCAAAATTGAAAAAGTTGTAATTCTACAGATTTAATATTTGGTAGTTGATAAATGAATTTATCAACCGATTATGGTTGTCACCCCAGAAGAAAAAAAGCACTTCAAATTTTCGAATTTGACAACCTATAATCGGTTGTACTTTGGGTATATTTATCTCCGGATTATGTTGTAATCGGGTGCTGGCAAAGAATAATGCCTCCGATTATTCAAGTTTTTTTATACAGAAGGCGTATACTTTTTCCAACTAAGTAATCGGTAGTCTATATTCGTATTTGACTACCGATTGTGTCTCAATCAGTAGAAAATTTCTATCTCTTGCTTCCGAATATTATTGCTTAACTTGTGTTTGACGTACGTAGGCTATTGTAGCGGTTGATGATGAATTTTATTTGAGGCTGATACTTCCCACCACTAAGCAAACGATTTGGTACACTCGTGACAACTCTTTTCTTTTCTTCAAATAATGTATGTTAAATGTTTATGCTTATGAGGTATGTTTTCTTATATGCGCATTTAGTAATTTGGAAGTAAGGTGGAGGCAAAGGAATGGCTTATCAACAAGGCAAAAGAGAATACGTGTGTGGTAGTTCAGAACCCTTGCGTGAAGTTCATTCGGTTTGAAATGATATGTGAGCGAGGTGGGAAGAACAAGAGTCACAAGGGAAATGATCATAATTACGTAAGGAAGACGAATAGGAAATACAGAAGTCATACAAAAAAGATTGGATGCCCATTTAAGGTTGTCTTCTATAAGCCCGATGATAGGGAAGGTAAAGAGTGGAAAATGTTTAAAGTTGCTAATGCTTGTCACAACCACGATGATCATATAAGTCTAGTTGGGCATGTAATGGTTGCAAAGTTAAAACCACATCAAATGGATACGGTGATGTCTATAAGGATTTGTAAAGCGAGTGCAATCTTAAGTAAGATAAAGGCGGACGATCCCAACAACTTGTCTTCTTTTTATATGATCAAGTCGGCGCTAGCTACGTTCAAAAGGACGGAATGGGATGGTAGAACGATTATGCAACAATCGGAGTGGTTACGGAGTTACATGACTACACGTTGTGAAAGGAAGAAAAGTATGGTAAACTGGTTCGTATTTTCTTGGCACATCCTTTGATGATCCAATTGGTACAATGCTTTCATCAAATTTTGTTGATAGATGCTACTTATAAGACAAACAAATATAACATGTCGTTGTTGAACATTGTTTGCCACACTTCCGAAAAAAAAAACATTTATGGTTGCATGGGGTTTTGATGGATCATGAGAACAATGTGAATTTCATTTGGATGTTGGGGACATTGAGGTCCATTTATAACGGCGAGGATTTTTCAAGGGTTATTGTAACGAATAATGATCAATCCTTATGAATGCAATAGAGTTAGTGTTTCCGGAAGCCCAAAACTTGCAATGTACGTGGCACATTCAATGCAACCTCTTATCCAATTGCAAACATCTTTTTCAATCTAAAGACCAAGGAAGGGTACCATGAGGTCGAAGGAAGGGGATGAACGCATTAGAAAATTAATCGTGGAAGAACGAGAGGAAGAGAAAGGGTTATTTGAAGAAAAGTGGAAATAGGATGGAGTGAAGTGGAAATTATTTATGAAAACATGGGACAATATCGCTTTGTCGATAATTAATGAGGAAAATTTGCAGAATTTTAAGGATGAATGGGGCACTAACTATCCAAAAACCGTTGAGTATTGTAAAACACAACGGTTGGCACCACATAAGGAGAGGTTTGTGTTTGCATGGACATATATATATCGAAACTTCAAGAACGAGGCAATAAGCATTGCATGAGGGGTTTCATGGCCGATTAAAGAAAATACTACTCGGTAGTCAAAATGGTGTTGTGTCGATCCAAGAAGAAATCCATGAATACACCAATCGTGATCTCACAAGGATTAGGGGTTGTATGGAATTTATTAGACATAGATACCCTTTGGAATATAAAGAGGAAAGATTGCTTCTAAGGGGAATTGTTCACAAAGTTTCAAAATGGGCAATAGATCACATGATGAAACAATTGAAGCTTTATAGAGCTTATGATGACGAGAATACGGTTTATGTTTGCAAGGATATGATAGGTATTGGACTCCCGTGTCGTCATAAGTTGGTTAGGTACGTTGAAATAATTGACATCAATGATATTCATCTATTTTGTATGCAATTAACTTTTTATCCAAGCACCCCGGAAGTTAATGGTTCGTCGTCCTTGGAGACGGAATTATGTGCAAGAATCGCCAAGCGTTACTCTGTAGCAACCGACACCAAGAAGCATATTGATGCACGATTTTGAAGAAGCCCTTCACCCTTGTTTAAGGGAAGTTGATGAACCTATTAAGCAAAAGGGAATTGGTAGGCCGTACACCGAAGTATCAAGGACCATCCAAAGAAAAGAATTGAAGATATATTTGTCTACTAAAAGTGATCGGTCTAGTCACGAGCATGTGGACGCCGAATTTTAAGATGAGACGGAACCTAAGAAAAGAGGTCGTCCGAGAAAGGATAACGGTTATGCAACTGCATGACAAGTGAAACCATAGGTCTCTACAGAGCCTTCTCAAGTAAGTAAAGTTGATACGGCGGAAGAAGTTGTTTTGGTGGACACCCGAACTAGCTTAGGATTTATTTAGCAAATGGGCGCCTCGCAACAACCCCAACCAACGGAAATGGTGACTATAAAAGAGAAGAAGGGTACTCTTCGTTGTCCTAGGGATCTTCATGGAAGAGCAAAAATCGATCCAAGTATACATTATATGAAGAGTATTTTGGAAAAACTCCCTCCACTCATTGTTCCATTTGTTTTGTCCACCGACGAGGTTGATGGGGATGGAAATTTTGGGTTTCACGTCGCCACAGAAACAAATCGGTCAATTTGACGAGGCGGTTATCGAAGATGTCACCCAATGCCAATATTTATGAAATAAGATGGCGGTACAACTAATGAAGGACAAGGATTTCTATATGGAGATGATGAGGCGAGGAGATAGATACGACAAAAAACAAGAGTTCAAAGAATTATGTGCGTGTGTAAAGTGCCGAAAGGGATTAAAGAAAATCGGTGCCAAGTATTGGATGACAATGCCTATATGTGGATATCTCCTAGTGGACTATTGAATTGCGAGGTACTTCTTTTTTCCCCTCCAAAGTATGGAGTTAGTGTTATATTTACCCGACTAAGACGGTTTGTGATGAATCGGTTAAAGATATAAGAATCGTCATAGCATTTGTCAACGAAATACATTTTATCGGTTTAAGGTTAAAGAAATATTGTTCATTACCTCCGTTGGCTAGCTGGGTGGAATAATTTCCAACGAATCATTGTAAGGATTGGGTGAGACAATACGAGTCCAACATGCTTGATTAGGCTCGCGTCATGAACAACTTTCCCAATAGCCTACTTGAATTGATCCCATCAGATGATGATGATGTTTGATCGTTATGTTTGGAAGATGTACTTTGAACCGCCTTTTTTTACATGTTTTTTTGAAAATCCTGTGAAGATATATAATATAATCGGTAGTTATATCATATGATATATCAAACGATTATATAAGGCTCTTGTAAAGAAATTCAAACAATCTCTTAATCGGTTAATAGTCTTGCACATTTAATTTCCGATTGTTAAATCTTCTGGCAATAATTTTGAGATTTTCCCAGAACCGGTAGATAACATAACATAACTACTTCCTATTATCACCAAACTCTGACAATAAAATTCAAAAATATTCCCAGAATCGGTAGATCACATAACATACTTATTTCCGATTATCACCAAATTCTGACAATAAAATTGGAAAATATTCTCAGAATCGTAGGTAATATAAGATAATAACCTCTGATTGTTACCATTTTTCCCTATGTTGTGACCACGGACTTCAGGAATTCATAACATCCATCATACATAAATTCTTCCCCTTTTTCCTCTAAGTAGTGCCTTTTTGCGAGTGTCTCCTACATAAACCAGCCAATACAAAAAGAATACTAAGTTCCTATTGTTTAGTAAGAACATATAGCGACCCAATGTTATGTAAAACAAGTATACAAATATTTACAAATTGTTGGATCGACAAGTTTAAGTGGCTAGTGTTAAAGATCCGCATTTGTATCGTTATGCAATCATTTGCCCCTTTTTGGATAAGTTGGTACCGATTTTGAAATTATTGGAGAGATCTATTTGGATTTCCATTCTCTCGCACAAATTGTCTATACACCTTCCCCCAAAAGATTTCGGGTCCAATCCTTCCGGATATGACATTTTCACGTCTTGTATCATGATAATTTTGGCAATGACCAAATCTTATCTGCTCAAACGTTTCCATGGTTGTAAGTTGAGATACAGAATGAATTAGAAAAAGTATACAATGGAAAATCTATTTGTAGTTTACACAACGCTATAAATGTGTAGTTTGGTGCATAAATGAGAAGAGGTTACCCTCCTTATATGGATGGGAGACCCACCTTCTCTTTTGTTTGAAAATATAGTCGTTATTGCTTACTGTAACAAGAGTGTATAGAAAATACGTACACAGTGCTTATATGGATAATTTATAATCGGAAGACTAAGTTACATAATTAACTTATGATTTCATAATCGGTAGTTAATAATTTTTTTATACTTCCAATTAATTGTATTTTTTTAACAGAGTTTCATTGAACATTAATAATTGGCAGATAAGAATATGTATTATTTACCGATTAAGTGTGTTATTCGAGGCACAACTAGTTTATTTAAAAAAAAAAAATAGTCGTTGGTGCCAATTTGCAATGTCAAGATCATTTCAACTTTATGTAACGGTAATGTGAAGCTCATAATAGGAAGTTAAGTTCTAAACCATGCGTCCGATTGTTAATAAAATTTGAATATCACAAGGGTCTCCCCCATACAAAGAGAGCTAAACAGATAAAATTTCTTTAGATTGAAACAAAAAAAATTTAGTAATCGGTAGATATATCATAATCTTTACTACCGATTGTACTTCCATAATTCTATTACAAAGTCTTGTGACTAGCGTCGTGGACGTCTTGGACGAGCCCTAAACGGATTAAATCTGTCAATCGCCATAATGATTCAGAAATGAGCTTCGTAACGGTAGTTTAATTATTTCCATCTCCGTCATTCCCCGAGAGATCGCGTTGTAACCTCATCATTGGTTTTGCCTCTCAATCGATATTGATTCACAAGATAAGTTAAATGGACGAATTCTTCGACATGTCCGTTTATGGAACCAACCTGACAGAAAAGATCACCTACATGACGGTTATTTGGGTTAGCGGTGTCGACATAAAAAATTTCGTGAATTTTCCCCAAATAACTCATACTCATTACACCTCGTTGCTTACGTTCTTCACTTCGCTTCGGATAGAATTGAACATAGCGCCTACATAGAGATAAATCTTCTTCAACCGTGAACTCTTTAGGATTGATGAATGGTTGGGTCATTATCTTGAAGATGATTTCTTTGATGTTGGAGAGAGTTTATATGTTTTTGTGTTGCATATAGGAGAATAGGATACCCTCCTTATATAGATGAGAGTTCCAACGGCTCTATTTTTTTGAAAGACTAATCGTTGAGACGAGGTGTAACATGAGTGTACGAAACATAGAACTCATCATCTCATAACATACCCAATAATAGGAGGCTACGAGTTTACCGTAAACAAACGATTACTACAATCGGAGAGCACTGGAATTAACATATCTCCCGATTATTAAGGTGCCCCAAATTTTGATTTTGCAGAAATCTCTAATTTTTTGAATTTTAGAACTACCATAATCGGTAGGTTATTATGTTCAACTAACTTCCGATTACCAAGTTGCCCCAAAATTTGTTTTTGCAAAAATCTCTAATTTTTTGAATTTTAGAACTACAACAATTTGTAGGTTATTACGTTCAAATAACTTCTGATTACCAAGTTGCCCCAAAATTTGATTTTACAAAAATCTCTAATTTTTCGAATTTTGAAACTACTACAATCTGTAGGTTATTATGTTCGACTAACTTCCGATTATTAAGTTGCCCCAAATTTTGATTTTACTAAAATCTCTAATTTTTCGAATTTTGAAACTACAATAATCGCTAAGTTATTATGCTCAACTAACCTCCGATTATGAAATTGCCCCAAATTTGGATTTTGCCGAAATCTCTAATTTTTCGAAATTTGGCACTACAATAATCGGTAGGATATTAAGTCATTTATGTTGTTGTTTATCTACCGATTGCAAAACAAATGAAATTCGAGTTTTCCACTTTAACAATCATTAGTTATGTTATGTTGTTTATCTACCGATTATTGCAAGAGCTCGTTCTTGAACATACTAATAGTCGGTTGCTAATACCACTACACTAACTACCGATTATATAAGGGCATTTAGGTATTTTCTGAACCATTAGGACGTCCCATAACTGTGTCTATGGATTGGAAATAAAAATTTCGCCCCTAATTCTTTCGGGGTCGCCCCTAAAAATGCAAGGTTTTTTTTTATGTAAGTAAAACTGAATATATTGTACAGATAAAAGATTACATCAGATACAACTTAGCAGCAATATGGTCAGGAGGATGATGATCCCATTCCCGATTGAGATTATATTTTCTAGCTAACTTAGATAAAGTATCAGCCGCCCTATTGAAGTTTCAATTTAGCTAACTTGACAAATATATTTAGGATAGTGCTTACAGTTTAACTAGATCAAGATTTTTACTACTGTTAAGCTAGACCTTTTAGCGATTATCTATTAATCCCCTCGTACTATGGAAATATTTAAAAATTATCTAACCTTGGGACTGGTTATTTTCCACACAATGTTGTTTTGAAGGAGTTTTCTCGTTTAACCCGTTAAACATTACTTTTTACAAAAATAGTACTTGGGTAAAAATATAAATTTTAGTTTCATGTTCTCTCGGTTTCATGAAAGTTGAGTTATTTCCTCTCCTTTTTATGTTTCATGAAAGTTGAGCTATTTTATTTCTGTATGCTATTTTTCTAAAGAGATCATTACTAATAACTAATGTTTTTGAATGTTTTTCTAATAATTAAAAAATAAATCTTAGGTTTTTTAAAATATTTCTAACGATATAAAATTTACAAGCAACGGTCTTTCAACTTGTGAGATATGTTAATTCAAAGTTCTAACACAAGAAGGTAAATAAGGACGAAAAAAATACTAAAAGATGATTTTTTCTTATGTTTTCTTCTAAAATTGTGCAAACTTGAACTAGCTCAGCTTTTATGAATCGGAGAGAATAATAGTTATATTGATTGAGTACTTGTATAATATAACTTCGCTACAAGAATATCTCGAAGATTAACTTACCCCATCAGAGCAAGTCTAGTGCAACTAGATAATTTTACTAATTACGTATCCATGTGAATGGGCAAACTTGATTTTGGATAATGGAAAAATGAGCAGCTTTACTAGTGAGACCCATTTTCTGTATAAATAAATATCTCTTTTAAGTTAAATGAGATCAGTTTTTGATAAGTAATCTGATAAATCTGGAAAATGGGACCTGCTTTATATATAGTTAAAAAACATATATGAACTAATCAAAGTAACTAACCAAAAAATAAATAATTATATCTCGGCTTTGTCTTGGTCGATCGCCCAAATCACGGACGATGCTTGTCTATGGCTTGTGTTGTCGGCCAAGATTGAGCCTATCGTCTCAAGTTAAATCTACCGACCCAACTTGAGACGGGACGGGGTATGCTCAGATTTGGGCCTTTTTCCTATCCAGTTTAGTCATTTGACCTCTTCGTTGTGGGGGTTCCGTTGGGTGAAACCGTTCATTTAATAATTTTTCCATCTCCACTAGACTTTCTTATATATGCATGCCAGTATTTAAGAAGAAGTTTTATCAAATGTATTTTCAAAATAATCTTTTGAAATAATATATTCTTTTGAAACTGTTAACGCATTAAAAAGAACAACCGTCAGCATGAGGAAGGGGTCTCGACCTCAACCAAGTAGTATATTACAAAGGGAATCAAAAGTGTAAAAAAATAAAAAACAGAGGACCACATTTAAGGTGGTTTCCAAGTAAAAATAGAAAAAACGATCAGTTTAAGACCATAATTTAAATGATGCTCTAATTTTTGGAATCACTGGATTGGGAAACTTGATAGATAACATATTATTGCATGAATAGCTAAACACATACTTGATTGAGGATAAATTCTATGTTCTAGACTTAATTTGATTTAATATATAAATCTGTTTTAATTTCTTCATATAATTATTGTTTGTTTTTACTATGATAAATGTTTATGATTGATCGATTGTTCTAATTGGCCAACTATATCAGTTTATTGATTGATCTACAACTAGTAAAGGGTTATGATATCCGTGTAATTGTTGAATAACCCTACACAAGTAGAAAATATGAGACCTTGCAGAGGGGTTCTGTAAAGCAGTCGCATGTAAAAACCACATTAGAAAGTGAATCTTGCGCTAAGAGTCTAACTATTAGGATTGACCTAAGTCACAGAACATAAAGCATTCAACCAAGTTACACCTTAAGTGCGCTATTACTTGGTGGTTTGGACAAATAGAATCTGATATTAGCACTTCGATATCCAGTGGTCAGGGGACTTTAGAGGATAACATTGCTCTAGTTGTTTTCCCACGGTGATGATAATCCATGATTAATGACAAATTGATAAATATATTAACTCATTGATACTTTAGTAATGAAGAAGTATTCGTCGATCATCTCTCTCTATTGTTTATAACTCAAATTTAGTTGCTTTCTTATTTATTTTGTTTAATAATATACGAAAAAAATCCCCTTGACCTTTTTGACAACTAAATATCCCTGCTCTCCGCGGGAACGAACTTGACTTCCATTATATTACTTTTTAATTAAGTGGAATTAATATCACTAATTTGAGTGTACCTACGACACGCATCAACAGGCTTAGACCAACCCGTTACCATGTGAGAGTATGTTTATGGAGTCTAAAGACTCGGTTCCTTTGTCATTTTTTATATAAATTAAAAATCTAGATGAAACACCCAGACTGAATCAAGATCATGCATACAACAAATATTGATTGAATACGTGAAAATCATTGAAAACTAAACAAAGCTAAAAGAGATCTTCCATGAAAGAGAAAACTATATAATGGATTTATAGATTGTTATAGGGTTTGAGATCACAAAATTATTGTATAATTAAGGTTTCCGAAGCTTAATGTCAATTTAAACAAATTTTTGAAAAATTCCTTAAGTGGAGTAGATACTAGAACTTCCAAAATTTGTTTGAATTTACTTTAAGCCTTCAAAAATTTTTTCTACAACAATCTTACGAGGAATACCATAATCATTTACAAATATACAATAAAATACTTTTCTATTTTTTTAAATAAAATTTCATTGATTTTTTAAACTTGCGCGTTTGTTAAGTGTATGATCGTGATTCAATTTGGATGTTTGATCTAGATTTAGTTTGGTGCTAACTAAATTAATTAATAGTTAATTATAAAGATATGACGTTTAAAAATCCAGGTCTTATTTGGTCCAGACCATTCACAAAGTCTTCATTAGTGAAAAAACGTTAAGTGTAGGCCGAGAAAACAAAATATTAAATATAAGAAGTGGATTATTGGTCACTTATTTGATGGTAGTAAAATTAACATTTGGTAGCATAAGTAGATCCCTAGATTGAACACGGTAGTTGACTCTAAGATGTGGTCAAATAATGTAACATCTGTACCAATGAAATTGATGATTACATTGTCGACCAAATCTTGTAGATTACGGTTTCTAGTTGTGGGATTGACATAATTAGATCGGCATGTACTCAAAATGGTATATTCAGTGTGAAATCGGCATACAGAATTATTACCAATGAAAGAATTGATGTTAACTTTGTACCAATTCCAATTTCCTCTGGATTTTTTTTTTGAAAACTTGTTTGCCGCCTAAAATTCTTATGCTTTTATGGAAATGTATACATGGTTGTTTTCCAGTGAGAAGCAGCAAGGTTTTTTACAAATATAGTATCCACATGTCCCTTTTGCAGGTGTCAAGAGGAATTATATCAGCACTTATTCTTTGATTGTTCCCATGCTAAAGAAGTTTGGAATCCGTTTGAGCCTAATTTTGCTAACATCATCAATAACAAAAGATACGAATATTTGGTTCAATGAATGGTTTGCCGTTGGAATAGGATTTCAAATTTGTATGGAGAAAATAATAACAAATGCAGGATTTATGATGTGGTTCAGGCCAAGCAGTATACAAGTGAGTGGGATAAATCTCTATAATACATAACAGACTCATTGGCAATGTTAGAATTAACAGGAATGCAGGATGGGAAAAACCAAGTTCTCCTATGGAGAAAATCAACTTTTGATGCTAGCTTTTATAAAGATTCAAATAGGTGTGGAATTGGACTAATTTTCCATAATTTTGCAGGAAAGTGCAGAGGCATAACTACCATTCCAGTTTAGGCTTTTGATGATGAACAAGCAGAACCATTGGGATCATTGCAGGCAATTACATGGGCTGAAGAGAGGGATATACGTAATCTGCATCTGGAGGGAGATATCTCCCTCCCTTTAATGAGCGCAAGAGAAATGAAAAATCCTCCAACCTAACTCACATCAGTCCGATCTGCCATCTTCAAAGTTGGACCGTTGGATGAGAGGAATATTCCGCATAAGATTCTTGTCATACAAAAAATGTTTGTGTCCTTTTTTTGGTTACTACCCCAAAATGCCCTCCACTTTCTTTTCCAAAACGCATCGATTTCTCTCATCTTCAGTCCCATCACCACCCATCGTTATGTAGTGTACTGGTGTACAACTATAAGTAATTGATCAACTAGAACCAGCATCAAGCTTCTTTCTCTCTGCCAGCAGAGCCTAACCTTCAAATTGAAAGCAAATTGGTTTTTCATTAATGAATTTAGGGTCTTACAATGATTGGGTATTTAGCTCACCAATCTGAGAAGAAGGCATCAACAGCCCTGAATACATCAATGAAGAAAAAGAGAAGGGAAACGAAACTCGAGGAAATAAAGTTATCACACAACTATTGACTCGTTTCTTTTCTAGCTAGCTCAGTGAGTCGTAAGGCCTGGCTCAGTCGAGTGACTCGGTTCACAGTCATGGGAACATCACAATGCCCCTCCCTTTAAAGATCCTTGTCCTCAAGGATAAAGTCTGGAAACTGAGCATGTATGTGAGTGTTGTCTTCCCAGGTATCATCTGCAGCTGTTGAATTAGACTATCGTATGAGTACTTGTGGAATAGATTGGTTACCTCAGAGAGTAATACGAGTGTCCAAGACAGCTACTGGCTCAACAACGAAATGACCATTATCATCCACCACAGGTAAGAATGGTAAAGTAGAAGCGTTCAGGACAATGTGTTTCTTAAGTTGAGACACATGGAAGACAGGGTGGATGCGAGACCCAACTGGTAACTGCAATTTATAAGCCACTGCACCAACTCTTTTAAGCACTGGGAATGGACCAAAGTATTTGGCAGAGAGCTTGAAATTCCTTCTGATGACAACTGAAAACTGTCTATATGGTTGAAGTTTAAGAAAGACCATGTCACCCACTGCAAATTCTCTATCTGTGTGCTTCTGATCTGTAAAAAACTTCATTCTAGATTGTGCCTTGGATAGATTTTCCTTCAGAAGCTGCAACATAAGATCTCTCTCCTTCAGGTTACTTTCCACAGAGGAAACTGAAGTTGTATATATAACGGGAAAGATGAGATGAGGAGGTTGATAGCCATACAAGACTTGAAATAGGGTCATCTTCAGACTAGAGTGGTAATTTGTGTTGAACCACCATTCAGCAAGACCTAACCACTGTGTCCATTTCTTGGGTTTAGATCTAGTCATACACCTGAGGTACTGCTCTATACAGGCATTAGTTCTCTCGGTTTGCCCATCTGTTTATGGATGGTAAGCAGTAGAGAGCTTGAGAGTTGTGCCTAAGGACTTGAATAAAGCTTGCCAAAAATGACTTACAAAGATTTTGTCTCTGTCACTGACTATGGAACTGGGAAATCCATGAAGCTTGAATATATTATTGAGAAATTCCTTGGCAACTGACACAGCTGTGAAGGGGTGGCTTAATGGAATGAAATGGTTGTATTTTGTTAGTCTATCCACAATTACTAAGATGACACTCTTCCTGTTGGATATAGGAAGGCCTTCAATAAAATCCATTGAAATGTCTTGCCATGCCTTGTCTGGAATTGGTAATGGTTGTAAAAGTCCACTAGGAAAAGTAGTAGTGCCTTTGTTGCATTGACAGACTTCACAGGTGGATACAAATTGCATAATATCATGTTTCATTTTTGGCCAGAAGAAATGAGATTTGGCTCTGTGATAAGTGCCTAGCATTCCTGAATGTCCTCCAATGGCTGAGGAGTGTAAAGAGTGCATAATGGAGTTTCTGATATCATTACCTGAACCAATGAAATGGTCTACCCTTGAATCTCAGTATGCCTTCTGAATAGGAATATTTTGGCTGAGTTGGAGAAATGAGTAAGGATGTAATGTGTTGTTGAACCACAGGGTCTCCTTCATAACTGGATATGATATCATGTGTCCACTGAGGGGTGCTTAATGAAAGTGCATTGCAGGCTGCCGAGATGGTTGGGAGTCTTGATAATGCATCAACAACAGTATTGTCTTGACCCTTTTTATATTTGATGACATAATCAAAGCCCAATAACTTCACCATCCATTTTTGTTGTAAGGAAGTGGAGAGCCTTTGGTCCATGAGATGTTGTAAGATTTGGTGATCAGTATTGATGATGAATTTACTGTGGGAAAGGTAGTACCTCCATTTTTCACTTCCATAACAATGGCCAAGAATTCCTTGTCATAGGTGGACAATGCTAAAGCTTTAGGACCCAAAGCCTTACTGTAAAAAGAAATGGGTATGCCTTCTTGCATAAGTACTGCTCCCACTCCTCTGTCACAAGCAGCTGTTTCTAGTATAAACTGTTTTGTAAAATCAGGTAATGCCAAGACTGGTGCCTTTGTCATTGCAGTTTTGAGAGTCTGGAATGCTTCATGTGCTGATGGTGACCACTGAAATGCATTTTTTTGAGCATATCAGTAAGAGGTTTAGAGATGGTACCATAATTTTTGATAAACCTTCTATAATAACCCGTGAGGCCTAGGAATCCCCTTAACTGTCTCAAAGTTGTAGATAGTGGCCAAGATTGTGATAAGCACGAAAGTGCGACGCATTTTCACCCATAAATGTATTAGCTGGGGCTCATTATATCACTAATAAACTTGTTTTAGTTGTTTTTAGAAGAATAAGCTCTTGTGGAGAATTGGCTCGAAAAAATGTTATTTGCACCCGGCGAACACGTGTTATTTGGACTCTCAATGTTGGTTAAGAGGCACCTCAATTACTAAGGGGACCCCAGTTGCTAAGGGTCACCCACCTGCTACTCACACCCCCAGGGTACCCCCATATGCTAAAGGCGCCCACGTTTTGGTTAGGGGCACTTCATCTTCAACATTTCAAAACTGAATTTTGGCGGGAATTTTGTGGCACAAATTAGAGTTTGAGAATTGGACGCGTTTTAAGGAGATTCAACCACTGAAACTCTTTGGGTTTACTATGTTTGATCAAGACAGGCTTGGTAATAGGTTTAGTTTCAAAAGAATTGGGCTGGATATTCGTGTAATGCAAAACAGAGTCGGAATAAACTCGGGTTTCTGTGGGAGTTATGGGAGAGATTTGGTGGAGTATTTGTCGGGTTTCACTGTTCAAATTGATTGGGAATATTTTGTTGTTTCAAAACAGGATTGGTAAGTCCCGTGGAATCGATAAAAAATGAGCAATTCCCATATTTACTCGACAAGCCAGGGAGGAAAGTTTCATAGGTGTTTGGGAAGATTATTCTGGTATTTCGTGGATATTTTCAAGGGTTTGGTGCATGATAATCTTCTTACCATATACATGTGTTGTATGGCGTCTTCGGGGAGCTTAAAAACGGATTAAAATCTCGGTTAAAATAAAACAGGGAAGAAATACTTTTGTTACTCTCTGTTGGTATTATTTTGGGAACATAAAGAGCCGTGAAAGAAGATATTCTCCAAGGATTCACATATATTTTATTGATTGAGAAAGATTTGACAACCCAAAGACGTTTGGAAGAATGAAATAGAGAAGAAAATATCTCGGGTATTTTTGAGATTTCCTGAGTATAACTAAAATTGACGTGTGGACAACATGAGATTAACTCATCTTGCTAGAAGAATTCAGCGTGTTGGAGTCTGTCAACAGCTACAGAGACGTGTGAGAAGAGGAGAAAGAAGAAGAATGGAAATAAAATCCTTAACCATGCAGCGAAGTAAAGGAGGAATCTATGGAGTTACTACAAGGATTTTCTCGAGTTGTGGAGTATAAATAGAGTGGTTGGGTGCATAGAAAAGATATCGAAAGTTTGGGGAGAAGAATAGAGAGTTGCAGAGCAACTTCTATGCTGCTACAGAGAATAAGAAGACGAAGAATAACAAACTACACTTATGGTCTGTCGTTTATGAATTGTCGCATGTTCACATCTTAGCGAGAGTTTCTCTACGACGGTTTCCATTTATAGTTTTCTGTAACAGCAGTTTCAGCAACAGTATTTGAATTACATTGTAACGGTGACTTCTGTAACGACTCTGCAACGTTGCAGATTCATTGTATTATTAGTTTTCTTTAATAAAAACAACATTTGAGCTATGAATTATATTTTTGAGTGTGTTTTTATCATGAGAAGCTATACCCCTACACTGGGTCGATGGAGGAATCCGAATTTCATACATGGGTAAATTTATTTTATTCTCTATTTGACTTTTGCACTAATTAAAAAAGAATTATGATTTTGATTAATTAGTTATCATTTTATTTGATGGGTCATGCTTGCTTAAATGTTTGATGTCCCGTGCTTACGATTTATAACTAATATTTTGAGAATCTACCTTGGAAAAATCAGAGTCCATATTTTTTATTTATCGAGCTTTAATTGTTGAGAATAAATAAATTGAACCCTATGTTATGAATTCGGTAAACTCTTAATCCCAGTAACTCTCCCTTTATTATTTTCATTAAATCTTTAAATTTAATCTTCACAAGTCTTAGAGTTCGAATCTTTATTACTACAACAACAACTTTCAAAAATCCTATCAGATTGCATAGCTGCAATTTTGTCAGGATCAGCAGCTACTCCCTCTGCAGAAATGAGATGCCCCAAATAGTCTAGCTGAGGTTGAGCAAAGACACATTTAGATAGTTTAGCATATAAGGAATGGTGTCGGAGGAGGGTAAAGACCTGTTGTAGGTGCTCAACATGCTCTGCCAAAGAAGAGATGTAAACCAAAATATCATCAAAGAAGACCAAAACAAATTTTCTAAGGAATGGTTGAAATATGTCGTTCATTAAGGCCTGAAATGTAGCAGGAGCATTTGTAAGGCCAAATGGCATGACTCTGAACTCATAATGGCCATGGTGAGTTCTAAAAGCTGTTTTGAATATATCAGGACCAAATACCCTTAATTGATGATAGCCAGATCTTAAATCAATTTTGGTGAAGATAACAGCTCGTATGAGTTCATCCAACAATTCATCAATCAAAGGAATTGGGAATTTATCCTTAACAGTCAGCTCATTAAGCTTCCTATAATCAACACAGAACCTTCATGTACCATCTTTCTTCTTCACCAGTAGAATAGGAGAAGCAAAAGGACTATTACTATGCTGAATAATGCATGTAGAAAGCATTTCTTGAACCATTTGCTCCACTATAGATATATGAATATAAAGTCCTTTATAGGGTCTTTGGGCAGATGGTACTGAATCTGGTTTAAGTGGAATTTTATGATCCAATGTTCTATGTTGAGGGAGGAAGTTGGTTCTGCAAATATATCAGAGAAAGAGCCCAAAACTTATTTTACTGGAGTATGTATGGGGTTATGGGCTTTAATGGTAATTGCAAAGAACTGACCAATTAATGTGGGGGTGTTATTTTTGAGAAACTTTCTCAGTGAAGAGCTAGAAATAATATTAAGGGAGGGTTTAGAAGGACTTCCCTGAAGCGTGATGTAGCTACCATGATGCATAAAAGAAATCTTCAGCTGAGCAAAGTTGAAAGTGATGTCTTCCAATTGTTGTAGCCAATCTGCTCCCAGTACCATATCAAAAACCCCTAATGGTGAGACTCTTAAATTAGAACAAAAGTTATAACCCTGTAAATCCCAATGCAGGTTTTGACATATGCCCTTGATCATGAGATTGTCCCATTGGCGACAGTAACTAGCATTGGACCTGTTGGAGAAGCATGAATGCCAAGTTTGTCCACAAGTGAGGAATCAATGAAGCTGTGTGTGCTTCCAGTGTCAACTAGAACCATAATGGGATGTCTGTGTAGGTGGCTTGTAATTTTGATGGTGTCATGAACAACATTCCCTGTTAAGGCATGCATAAATATCTCAATAGGAGAATCAGGGGATGAAGTGGAAGCAACAGTGGAATTATCATTAATCAGTTTTTCATGTTCCTCCACTTCTTCATCATAAATGAGCATAAAAAGTTGCTGAGTTTTGCACCTATAGCCCTTCCTATAGAACTCATCACAATTATAACATAAGCCCTTATCTTTCCTCATCTGCATTTGGGCATGAGTAAGCCTTTTGATTGGAGGAAATGGATTGTCAGGTGGAGTTTTCATTAGTGTGGTAGGCTGTGTCACAATGGGGGTAGTGGATGAGTTCTGTGTCTAGAAGAGAAAAATGGCTTAATAGAGGAAGGTGGATGAGACACATTAGGTGGTGTGGGTGAAAAGGGTCTAGAGAAAGATTTAAGTGGTTTTGAATGATGGTGCAATGAAGCTTGTTGCATCCTTGCTAAGAAAAAGGCTTCAGAAGTAGTTGCATGTTTGAACATTGTCACAGTATTACGTATGTCATCTTTCAAACCACTAATGAAATTGAGGGTATAGAAACTCTCTGGTAGTGAAGGATTGTTAGCAACCATAAAACCCTTGTAATGTTCCCATTGATCAAAGTACTCTTTTACAGTTGTAGTTTGAGCTAATTTGTTGAAACTATCCACATAATTGTCCTGAGAAATATCTTCAAATCTAATGCATAAATCACGAACAAAATCACTCCATTGGATAGATTCTTTACCTTGCTCGTAGTTGACCCACCAGGAATCGACCTGAGAGTCGAAGTGAATGGCGACCATGTCGACTCGATCTTCATCAGGAAATTTGTGAAACGCGAAATAGCGTTCACATTTAACATCCCATCTGCGAGGATTAGAATCATTGAATCGCGGAAAATCGATCTTCGGTGTACGAGAGAACTTGCTGGGTGGAGCAGATAAGTTTTTGATAATCTGTCGAAATCCATTAACAGATCGATTTGAAGCTTCTGTATCATCATCATTATGTGGATCTGGCGGTAAATCGGATTGGGGTTGGTGATTTTCTTTGAGTAGATTAAGAATGATGGCGAGTTGTGATTCAACATTAGCACTCGATGTTTTTAAAGCAGCGATGTCGGATTCGATAGTGGAGATGGATTGAGTGTGTTGATTCATAGTAACAGTGAGATCTGCAATTTTTTGTTGGATAGCCATGGATACAGGTTCCAGGAAGGAAGTCTAATACCAATTGTAGTGTACTGGTGTACAACTACAAGTAATTGATCAACTAGATCCAGCAGCAAGCTGCTTTCTTTCTGCTAGCAGAACCTAACCTTCAAATTGAAAGCAAATCGGTTTTTCATTAATGAATTTAGGGTTTTACAATGATTGGGTATTTAACTCACCAATCTGAGAAAAAGAAGACATCAACGACCCCGAATATATCAATGAAGTAAAAGAGAAGGAAAACGAAACTCGAGGAAATAAAGTTATTGCACAACTGTTGACTCGTATCTTTTCTAGCTAGCTTAGTGAGTCGTAAGGCCTGGCTCAGTCGAGTGACTCGGTTCACAGTCATGGGAACATGACACGTTACCATCACCGCCACCAACACCGTCGCCCCCACCACTATCATCATCACCAGCAACACCGCCACTGTCTTATGCAGTCATGGTTAGTTCATCTTGCTCTTTGGAAATCGTTTCATCGTAATTTCCCAAGCTTTGCCTGAAAGGAAATCGCCTCAATTGCATGTCTGCTAAATCTTATGCAGACATGGTTACTTCCCGTTAAATCTTCCAGTTGCATGCCTCAATTTACTCCAGGCATGTTACATATATCCCAATTTCGATTATTAATTTCAAGTTGTATCGATTATGTCGCAAATTGAAAGTTAAATTCTCGATTCATCTTTCTCATGGTACATATATATGCTACTTGATTTGAAGGTCCAATGTCTCCTTCGATTGCACCCAATTTTGTAGCTGAAAATCCCTTCTGATTGTATACATAATTTAATTCTAGGGTTTGTCTCGATTTAGAATTTAGGCTAAATCGATGTATGAAGCAGTTTTTTTATACTGGCCAGGCTCATGACTTCATGTTGCTGCCTTGCTACCAGATCATTAGATTGACAATTCACAAGCTGTAGGAATAGAGATTGGGGTTAACCCCAACCATGTACTGCATCTTGAATCCTTGATCCCGGAAGAAATTTTATTCACTGCTGTTGTCAGTAATTCTTCTTCCTGCTGTCGTGGATTGGTGCTTTCCAGTTTCTGTGGTGCAGTTTGGCTTTTCATCGTTGCTTTACCCTCTGTAGGAGATTTTGGGTGATGTCAATGATTCGATCCCCTTTGAGTTTCAATTATGGATTAATAGTTGCTCAGGCAAACCAAAAAGCAAACCATAACATTAAAACTTACGTTTCTAATGTCAATTTCTATCAATGTTTACGAATATGGATGTTACTGTATTTGACAGTTCGAATATTCGCGCTTTTTTGGATGAATTTCATTTAATCATACACTTCTAAGAGTTAAATTCAGAGATAAGAATACTTCCATTTTGGTTGTGTCGTTCGTATGATGATTAATGCATCCCGTTGTGCCTTTGGACTTGGTATAATTTTCTTGGAGATGAATTTTGTGACGAACTGATGGCCCAGACAGC
Source organism: Papaver somniferum (assembly GCF_003573695.1). NCBI lineage: Eukaryota > Viridiplantae > Streptophyta > Magnoliopsida > Ranunculales > Papaveraceae > Papaver > Papaver somniferum. The sequence continues at coordinate 13,866,088 of NC_039367.1, read as the reverse complement.
CGTTCTGAATTGTATTGATTTTGAGTCGTATTTTGAAAATTGAATGATAGCTCACTAGATGTCCTGAATTCTTTTTTATTCAATGTTAATGAGGATCTATTTCTGTTCATGGTTTAGTATTTGCTTATGACACCGGTGTTTTGGTTCATAGTTTGACAGTAGTAAGCAAACAATAGGTTATTTTCCATAGGGTGTTCTTTAAAGCTGAACTTGGTTGTTGACATGAGATGAGGCTGTAAACAATTGAAGCGATGTTATTTTGAGGCTATAATACCAGTTGTCATCATCGAGTCTTTTTTCTGCGAACTCTAGCTGACATTGAGATATAAAGTGCAACCTTTATCAACTTCTGTTCTTCTTTCGCTTGCTGTATTGTCACTTCTTTGCCATTATTCCTTTCTTATAGAGTCTGTATTTGGTTCGTTGAAATTTACAATTTTGAACACAATGATTGACAAGGATTGTTGAAATTTATAGCCTGCATTTGGTTGGTATTATGTCTACATATAAACTAACCAGCTTGGAGAAGGTCATCATTAATCGAAATGTGAGTGTACTGATTACAACAATTTCATCTTTAATATACACAGGTGTTGAGACTTACAAATATGTTGTGCAACAGTTTCCGGGTTAATCCTGGCTGATTCCATGTGCAACGAGACGAGCTTCACCTTCACAGTGTCGCTTCATGGACCATCTTTTCGCTTGCCAAGTTCAAACTTTCCAGGGAGAAGCCAAGGCCTTCGGCCTGAAAACTGTGACGAGATAGCCTATTGTTGGTGGACTTAACTTGGAGAGCCTAAGGTTCATCTTTCCAAACTGTGAATATGTCAGCCTTACTAAGTTAAATTAATTTTGTAGAAATTTGCTAAGGATTTTCTCCAAACAAGGCAGGAACGTAAGAGTCAAACTCATCCTCTCCCGAGTGAAGACTGTAATATCGAAGAATATTTGAATAGTTGTTCGGTTGTGGTTGCGGTTCCCTCAACCTTTGTGAAGAAAGCAAGGCAGTCACTTGATTTTCTCTATGACCGATTTATTTTTTTTAAAACCTTGGTTGCGACATTTGTCTAAGGAAAAGGAACTGTGGCTTACTTATGCAGCAAAGTAAACGTGCTTGCATATCATGCTAAGCAAAAGGTCTAACTTAAGTGAAGGTGTATCTGAAACTCTGTGCTTTACGTGCAAAGCACGTTCACTCTACTTGTTAACAATGTAACAGAGGCATTAAATGGAAAGAGTAGTGCTGCGAAGTGGACCACAAACTTAGTCATCCTAGACTGTTTAAATTTGCTTAGTTGTTTTGAAAGCCTGGATATCTAGTAATAATGTAGCGCACCTATTAGCTAAATAGGCGTGCAATGAAGTTACTAGTATTTTTTTTAGGGTGGAAACATTGCTGAATGGTTGAAGGCATGAATTGAGAATGACGATGGGAAAATACTTATCCATTCCCTCTCCTCTCTGGCTCCTCCCCAGATCTGAGCAGATTTCTATCTGTTTCTTGTTTTTTTAGTTAACAAGTAGTTTAGGTTAGGTTAGTTTAAGTATTTTCTTCAATCTCCATTGCTTTTAGGAGATTTTTATGGTGTTCTTATGGGTCTTTTCACCCCTTTAGTTTGTAGCTTCTCCTTTATGGAGATTCTCTATGCACTCTCATGGTGTTTATTTATGATTTTAATGAGGTGGAAATTTAAGTATGGTGACCAAGATTCAAGACTTTATGCATATTATTTTCATATTTTTACGAGAAGATCTCTTTTTCAAGAAGAAAAAACCCTATCAAATGGTTGGATTATAATCCCAAAAACCATTCGTCCAATCTGCGGATCGCTTAGTACTCTTGTTGGTATTCTGTTACGTCTCTTCACGAGTTATTCTTCATTAGTACCTTTTAATGGTATTTTGATCTTTTAATGACAGCGTAGCCTAAGAATTATTCAATATACATTTTTTTTCCTAGCAAAAAAAAAAAAAGAAAGAAAAAACAATTTCTTAGACGAGATTCCTAAACTTCTGTTAGAATATGGGCATCCAACTCAAAACCAATTGGCAATAAGTGGAGTGGCCCTAAAAATTATAAATCGCTGGATTTTAGATAACTCAAACAATGTGGGACTAATAATCTCAACAACTTCCTCAATTTCAAGCATGCATCTTTACGATCTTAGGCGACCTTGGATTAGAGGGATTTCTAAGGTAACACCAAACTTACTCATTTCCTGGCCTGCTGCATCTTTACGGTCCTGGATTGAGATGACGTTAGAGGGATTTCCAAAGGTCTATGTGCAATCACAAGGACCGGTCGACTTCATCAACTAACATAAGTTTATCTATCTTTGCCATGAAAAGCAAGATACCTCTCTGTCCAGGTTATATAAGCGGAGAACTAATTTCTGGTTGTCCATCTACAAAGGCATAGTTCTAGTTCCTATAAAACTTTTCCAAATAAACCCCTATTTATGATAGTAGTATTACACTAACATCAATTTAATAATTCAGTTTTCATCGAAAATAAGGGGTAAAATAGGAAAGACAGTGGATATTTATAAAATTCACATTGTTTTCTTAATCTAAGTGATTTGGCGTCTTGGACCGAGGGAGTATTAGTATATCCGTGGTAAACCAAACGCATTAAAGTTACTAATTGTGGGTAAAGACTCTTCCCCAGTTGAGAATTAAGACGCCGGGAACCGTTAGGTTGTTTGTCACGTCTTGGGCTCAAGGAGGATAGTTTTATGCACTTAACAACATGCCAATTTTCCCTTTCTCGGGCTAAAATGCGCATCCATAGGAACGCACATTTGTATCTAGGTGAGGCCTCCCCGCGAACTAGCTCTCCCGCAATGGTCCTAACGTTAGAAAAGACAAATCGATACATAGCCAGCCCGTCTTCTACGATGAAAGTAAAGAATCTAGTGGACGTTGTTTTAGTTGATAACAAGGTAATCACTTAATTACATCAAAAATCAAATAATACATAAAGATTAGTGTTTCAAACAAAGCCAATTGCAAGGATCATAATATGAGAGATTAGAACTATATAGCATGAAACCGTTCAGGCCCAAACCAATCATCAAGTAGTGTTAACCAAAAGGAGAGATGGAAGTTAAATCCAAACTTGCGACGACAGGTCGTGGAAATCCCAACTGAGATGATTAGAGATCGGGATAGAAAACCTCATTTCAGACACACGAGCTTCCTACCACAAACGACACTCCTGCTAGAAGTGAAACAAAAAAGGCCTATTTTAGCAAATCATGCTATATGGTAATCCATAATTCAGGAAGAAAAGAGAATAGACAAGTGTGAGGATCAATTTCGAAAAGTATGTTACAGAAATACTTCAGACATCTCTGGTCCTTCCTGTACAAAGGTTATGCATGTTTGGAGAAAGCAATCCTTCATTAAGATTTTTGATCTGATCTACATAACTTAAGCAATAGGTGCAAGTAAATTGGGGTGGAACACTAAGCAGTCACACCCGCATATGTACTACAAGTCGTCAATCATCCAATTTAAATTGCAAGAGGATGGACAAGGCTCTATAAGTAAATAAGCATATCACTGTATCACATAGCTCCTAACCATCAAAATGATAAATAATGGAGTGGAACCAGTTCCAGGTTAGAAACTATAGTAGCATCAATGAGAGAAGTAACAACATAAACGTATACGACAAAGGAGAAATTGGGAGTTACTGACAGTAGTGAACATCCCCGGCGTTGCTTTTTCTTCTTTTCTTTTTGCTTCTGTGGTGGCTTTATCACTACCTTGATTGCAGCATCAAAAACTGCTTTCACATTCTGTTCATTAGGAGAGCAAAGGATACCAATTAGAACTTAGATGTACTACCAGAAGATTGGCGTGCAACATATTGCAGTTTGATGCTGATGTGGTCAAGGAAACGACAAAAAATACTGTTACCTGCTGAGTTTTTGAACTGCATTCAATATAATAAGCCGCCCCTATCTGTTTTCTTAGTTCTTCACCCTGATAGTAGTGAACACTGTTATTCTCAAATTCGACAAAGACACAAGTCATCACAAGAAGTGGCCACACCATAAATGTTCACCCCATCTAAAACTGGAACTTATGGAGCAGCAATCACACCTGTGCAGTACTCACGGGAACCAATCCTGGGTGATCAGCCATATAATGCTTATCTTCGCGAAGATCTGTGTCCATTTTAAAGCGTTAATTCATCGAAACTGGATATAGTGATTTCACATAGATATCCGCAATGAGCAAGGACAAACCCATTAAGCATCAATACATATTATTAACACATTAACAGACCATAATGATAGGCTAGACCTAAGTCCACTAGTGCTAAATAGCCTTTAAAGCTGACTTAGAAGAAGCATTATATGGTATTGTAGGGATATGGTACGAGAGAAGGTGACCAATCGAATTGGCAAAATTGCTCAACACCTGATGGTTTGTTCTTGCACATGTACAAGCCTAGAATTAGTGACTGTTGTTGAACTTGTGAGAAATACAGACAATGCTTCCATGGTTCATCACCTAGTTACACTAAGGTTGGTGCCCTGTTAGTTTGATCCAATAAATACGTCTTTAATTATATCTTCCCCCAACATCTAAACGTGTAACTGGTAAAAAACAGAAAAACACTAACATACTTCTCCAGGACTTGCAGTTCAAATTACCTACACAAATGACTAGTAGAGTAGAGATCCAAGACCTACATTATGTGGTTGTTTAGTTGCGAGACTCAGGTCGGAGTAGATGGACAACCTTTCAACAAATTGTTTATCATATATGCATGTATAATAAGCATAGTGACGAGAACCAAGAGTGGTGTACATATGTTTAAGCTTCGTAGATAGCCCGGTACAATGAAAAAAGCTGGAGTCAAGGTATCAGACTGATGATGTAAAATCAAGGACAAAAAAGGAGCTTGCTGCGATTACCATCTTTCAAGTAATTCTTTATGATATCTATAAATGTGAGTTCAGAAAGGGAAATTTTTTGACCAAAATATTAGAAAGCAAAACATATGCAATAGCATCATAGACCTGCCTTTTCAGATTGGTCATACGCATAAGTTTATACCGCTAGCTGTATTTCCTAAACCGAAGTTTTAGTAATATTAGTACCGATTGGTAATTCCTACTTCTCTAATTCTCACGTTATTTAACAACATACTATATATAGTAGGATTGTGAAGCAGATAAAAGAGAAAGAAAAATTGAGTCTTAATAAGTGTGATAACACCCACAAGATTGTAGCTAACTAGTAACACTAATTCACTCCAAAATAACATGATAAAACAGGAATCCTATCAGAATGGCAGATTATAATCCAGTTAGGAGGGGGATATCAGGTATAAGTGGTAACCGTAATAGCAGATCTAACAAAGCAAATTATGCAGTAAAACATCACGACGTGAAGCAAACCAATAAGCAATTTTTCTGCACTTACCCAATTTAGTACCAGCAAGAACAACAGGAACTCCAGGCGCAAAATGTTGAAGCTCTGGGATCCACTGTAATAATACTTAGTAAGAGAATCAGCTAAGCATAGTTACAAACACATTTAACCACTACACCATATTGCAGGATTTTCATGAAGTGGTTACCTTTTTAAGTACATTTTCATAGCTGGCACGGCTAACTAATGAGAACGCTAAGACGAAAACATCCGCTCCTCTATAGCTGAGAGGCCTTAATCTATTATAATCTTCTTGCCCTGAAAAGAGAAGTACCAGGTTCTTATTAAACAGTTCAAAAACAAAAACAGAATTTTTCAAGGGTTCAAATCAATTCAAAAAATTGGTAACTAGCTAAACTAAGAAGGAAAGTAATTAACATTAAAATGGAGTAGGATTTTACCAGCTGTATCCCAAAGGCCTAAATTAACAGTCGTTCCTTCGACGACTACATTCGCGCTGAAGTTATCAAATACAGTTGGTATATAGTCCTGAAAACAAGTAAAACATAATTTCAACAAATTGAAACAAACCCACCAATCAAAACTGAAAAAATCATAAAAATTTGCAAAACCCAAAACCAGAAATGGCCAAAAACACATAAAAACTCTGAAATTTAAAGATAAAGAAAATACGAGAAGGAGATGAGATAACTACAGTGGGAAATTTGTTGCTAGTGTAGCAGATAAGCATACAAGTTTTACCAACAGCGCCATCACCAACAGTAACACACTTGATAAACCTAGACGCACTGGAAGCCATTGAAGAAGAGGAATAAGAAGAGAAAAGAAAAATGAAAAGGGGAAACAATGGGTGTGGTTGTGGGTGTGTTTTTCACTTTTAAGAAAAAGAGAGAGAATACAAAAAAAGAAGGTAGAAAAAGATCACATGATTCTTGACACTTTCCGTGTGAGTCTCTGTAGATATAATTAGTGATTCTGGTAAATGATTTTACTGAAAGGTTTTTAAAAAATTTCAGAATTTGGGTTCTCTTTCTGTTCAAGAGAGAGAGAGAATTGATTGTAAAGAACAAAAAAGTATGAAACCTGAGAGGTGGGTAATTGCAGGTGGTGGTGGAATGGTGGTAGGGAAATGCATAACTATACAGTGTGTGTGTAGTGTGTACTCTACAAGTAAAGGAGCTTTCATTGTGGATCGGGTTTTACCCACTGATTCTCTGTACTCATATATGTTATAAAACATCTAGAATCGTTAAGGGAACTTCCCAGTGGTATTGCGTCGTCCGTGACGTTTTATTTTTCCTTTGGGTTATTTTGAGGTTGCACCTGTTTGAAGTATCAGTTGCAGAAAAAAAAATCTGTTTTGATACGATCAGTTGTAAAAATTAAGTTATCCTTTCAAAACTTTTCTTTCTCTTTTTTAGTTTTTTGAGTTCAAAGTGTTACCATATATAGTAAAAAGGAAAGCAATTTACAAGAATCCATTCATGGAACGAACAAATCTGGTCCAAATCAACAACCAAAAAGAAAGAAAAAAAGTGAAACTAAAAAATCCAAAGACTAAAAATATGTAAGAATTACCTATACGTAGTGTTCTTAGTTAGTGGCAGGTCCACCCATTAAAGCCCAGTAATCGGAGGTCCATAATTAAAAGAAAAAGAAAATGGACCAAATTTTTTACGCCCAAGTCCTATACACATGTGTAATCTATTACGTGCATTTTAATAATTCTCAAAATAGCCTTCACTATAAATATAAGCCAGCTTTTCTCCATATTCTTTTTATTCTCAGATTTGCTCTCTCTCTGTCTCCCTCTCCTCTTCTCTGTTGATGTCGTTTATGAATGTTAGACCTAGGGTAATATCATGGCTTAATTGGGGTCCATGGAAAATAATTAGGGGACTCACCCAATTTATACCCCCTATAAAAGATAGAAGGCTTCCAAAATGTTTGTGAAAATACCAATTTAACCTTCTCTAATAACTACCCTAAAAGTCTCATTAACCACTAACCTTGGCCCCAAATCTTCATTTCAATCAAAACTTCTTCTCCTCCCATTCTTCTTCTTCTCCGCTCCCTCCCTCCCTCTGTCTCCCATTCGATTAACGACTTCTGAGAAGAAAAAAAATCTCACTGATTTATCGTCGTAAGTGAACTAAAACCCCCTAATCTAAGTTGGGTTTGCGTTTAATTTGATTTGTTGATTGAAAAATTAGGTTTTCAACTGCAAAATTGCAGTTACAGTTCCAGGGTCGTTAACCACGATTTTTTATTGCTTAATGATTTTTGATATGCATGTTCAATTGATGAAAAATCGTTAACCATTAGGGTGTAGTAGATAACGACCTTAAACCTGGTTTTCATCCCGAGTATAGTGTCGTCCAGGAATTTCTAAATCGTTAACGATTCTTCTCGACGACCCTTTTTAAATACGAACGACTTTGTCTTATGCAGAACCACCTCTCTGTCCCAAATAGTGATAGTGTCGTCAATATATTTCTAAAGCATTAACGATTTTTATTTTGACGACCCCCTTATGAAACTAACGACTCTATATGATACAAAATTTGTTCTCTGTTTAAAAGATATGAAAGGTCGTCATGTCAAATGGTTATAGTCGTTAACTATGTTGAAGGGTCGTCATGTCAAATATTTGAAGTCGTTAACGATGTTGAAGGGTCGTTTGGTTTTATAAATTTTGCCTGCCGACCCTTGATCTATGAAATGACGACTATACTATGAAATGGCTCGCTAGGGTCGTCAGCATATAGGAATGCCAAATTAACGACCCTAAGAGTAACATCTTCACAGAGTAAAAAGTTTTAGAGTCCTTGGGTTCTGAACATATTAAGTTAACGACTCTATGTGACCTAACTAGCTGGAGGCGTCAATTATATCACATTTGGTTGACGATTTTTCATAACCTGCAAAAGTTGCAGGTTTGAGTCGTCAAAGGTTGTGTCAAGTAATTGACGACTCCTTAAAGTCGTTCGTTTATCACCCTCTCGACTTAACGACCCTCACTCTGAGTAATTGCATAGAGTACATGAATCGTCAACTTGGAGCATCATTCATACAATTTGAAGAGTATAGGAAGTTTACCTGATTGTTTTGAGCTTCGGGTTCTTCATTTTGAGGATTGGTTCCTTCATTTTGAGCAACAAGATCTTCATTTGCACCATTATTCAAAGCTTCCTCTATTAACATGTCTTCATCATATATCCAATCCATTACCATCAACACAATCATGTGTGTTGTTTAAACCTTCACAACATCACTTCCTCCACTAGAATCACTCAAATTGAATAACCCTAAGTTTTCCCCCAAAAAATCACCTTCTTCTTCTCCACAACATAAAAACACAATTTTTCTTTTATCAAAATTTTAACCCTAAATCTGATTTTAATCTAACTATTAATTAACAACTAATTAACTTAATTACCACTAATGATTTGGAGGTAGTTTAACCATTTAAAAAAATTGGGATAAGGGATAACCACCATTTACTATTTCATGACCTTTTTTGTCCTGTAGCTAGGGGCCCCTAATTATTTTCCGGGACCCCCAATTCAGCGGTGTTCCGAAGATGTTTCGTGGTTTACGGGTATGTTATATAATCTTATCTCCAGTTCTTCTTTGTTTTTGTTTTGTTTCTCAACTGAATTCTGAAGATCTGATTGATTTCATGATGTTTTCATTTTCTTTTTCCGGTTTTGGTAGTTCGATTTCATGATGTTCTCTTGTTTTTCACGTGCTGCCGATTTTTATATTATGAATCAACATACATATTTGTTATACTGAAATATACTGCTCTAATTTTGTTGTTTTTTAGTTTTGGAGATTTTTCTTGTTTGATCCAGAAGTACATATATGGAATACTCAAATAAAAGTGTTTCAATTCTATTTTTCATAGATTCGTTATTTGTTTTTCACATGCAGCTGAATTTTAGATTATGAATCAGCAGTACATAGACGGTGTACTGAAAAATTATGCTTTAATTTTGTTATTTTTGTAGTTTTGGATATTTTTATTCTTCGATCTAGAAGTATATGTATGGAATACTGAAAAAAAAAGTGTTTCGGTTCTGTTTTTTATAGATTCATTACTTGGTTTTCACATGCAGCTGATTTTAGTTTCATTTTGGTTGTTTTTGATATGCTTTTGAGTTGCTTTTGTGTATTAATCATGGTACGTATATGATATACTGGTGGATTTTGATGAAACAAGTTCAGATCTAAATAAAAAATCATTTTATGTTTATTTCATTAGTAGATCTGATATTTTTATGGTTTTTGATTCGTTTTTCAGTTTTCTTTTGTGTATTAACCATCAGTACATACATGACGTATTGTTTTCTTTTTGTATTTACTATGAATCTATAGGTTTTCTCTTTTTTTTTTTGGTTTGATCCGGGAGTACATATATGGAATACTGAAGTATGTGCTTTGATTCGGTTATATTCATGGATTCATCACTTCTTGACATGCAACCGAGTTTTTAATTTATGAATCCGCAATACGTATATGTCGCACTGATAAAACTTCTTTTGATTCTGTTTTATTCATAGTTTTGCCATTTTATTTTGGTTTGATCCATGAGTACGTATGCGAAATACTGAAACGGATGCTAGTTTTGTTGCTATGTTTTAATATTGTTATATTTTGGTTACATTTACAGGTTCAGTATGTCCAACAGATACATACTCTATATGTAAGCAGTGCGGCAGATATATACTCAGATTTGTAAGCAGTGTAGAAGATATGTACTCAGATTTGTAGGCAGTTTAGCAGATATGTACTCAAATTTGTAAGAAGTATGGCAGATATGTACTCAAATTTGTAAACAGTATAGCATATATGTACTAAAATTTGTGGTCCTTTATATGTTTTAATTAAATTTGGACCTCAAGATAAAATAAAATCCTGATTTGGTAGAAGTATGTTATTTCACACGTATTTAAACAGTAGGGTATATTAGTCATTTCCATGTTTTCAAAGAACTTTGGACCCTAGAATAAGGGTAAAATCCGGTTGGACCTACTATAAATAACCGTATGGGCTTACCACCAAACAAGAAATTTTCCGAATAATATCTAATCACGGACTTCACAAATACCCTTATCCATCAATAATTATACTCCTCATCTTCATTTAATTTTGATGTAGAGCATCTCTTGTTTGCAGGATAGAAGTTTGCTTTAATAGCCTAATTTTAGAAGTCGGCAGCTTACTGCCTTATTTTAGTTCTTTCTTTCTTTAGTTTTAGAGTTATTGTAGATCTCTAGTTTATGAAAATATAAACAAGATCTTGTTGCGTGCTTAGATATCTTATTATCATACATTAAAACTGTTAAATCTCTTTTGTTGCTACTATTATTCATCCCTTTCACATCCCTTTTCTTCTTTCGCATCCCAACAATCTCCGTATTGCTTTCTTCTTAGTACAGTGCTGCATTAGTTGGTATCCAGAGACTATATTTCTAGTATCTCATCTAGATTTTCGGTCTTTCGTAATCGCTTTCGCAAATCTATCTCCTTGAAAACCCTAACTTTATTTCTTTCCTAAACATATTTTACCTTCACAACTATGGGAGAAGAAAATTCAGTTGATATCAAAATCGAGAAGTCAGACAAAAAAAAATGATCTTAGAACTGATATTCAATCCTCTATTACTAAGATTCTGAAACATCTTAGAATTGAAGAAAATAAATCTTAAAGTACTGATGACAACGAGGATTCGTCTAGTAAGGTACATAAAAAAAATTTGTTCATAATACGGATATTCCAAATTCCTTAGTTATGGAATATAAGTACTGATGACGAGGAGGATTCGTCTGGTAAAGAAGAAACAACATGAAAGTTTTCTTAGTTATGGAAACAATAAGAGATCTTTGTCCCAACTTGACAGTGATGAGGATGATTACCATGAAGATGAACAAGATAAGAGGTGGATCGGGAAAAAGTCCGCATGGAACGTTGCCATAATATAAATTGAAAGCTTACATTCCAAATTTCAATGGAAGTTTCAAAATCGAGGATTTATTGGATTGGTTCTATGAGGTAGAAGCATTCTTTAACTTTATGGAAGTTCCAGACCATTCAAAAGTGAAACTTGCTGCTTATAAACTCAAAGGAGGGGCTCTTGTGGGAAAAACTTTGTGAAGATCGTGTTAAATATGACAAACCTCCGGTATGTACTTGGAAAAGAATGAGAACGCTATTGCGAAAAAATTTCTACCAAGAGATTACAAATTTTTGTAAAATTACAAAGCTACCGATAAGGAGCAAGATTAGTAGAAGATTATGTATCGGAGTGAAAAGACGAGGGTACCCAAATACACCATAATATTTTTATTTCAACCTATAAGTACGATATCAAGTGTGATCGTCTATGGACAAAGTCTAGACTATATGACAACTTGATATTCATTTGACAATAGTTACGGTACAAGACCGATTGATTATATGATCAAAATCAAGTAATTATGATTAATCTACAAGTGTAATTTACTTTATTATAATAAGACAATTATGATGCGGAAGTAAAATAAATGACACGGCAAAATTTTGTTAACGAGGAAACCGCAAACGCAGAAAAACTTGGGACCTAGTCCAGTTTTGAATACTCTCAGAATTAAGCCGTTATACAAAAAACAAAAGCCAACTTCATATAGTTGAGACCAAGTAAACTAACCATAGTTACTTAGTTCCCTCATTATCCCCGTGTCTTCGACCTTTTCGTCACTCACGTGATTCTCAAGACATAATTCATTATCTCGAGTTGCTTTACCAAGTAAATTCTTTATGTACTCAACTCCTTTTGATTGTATTCCAAACACTAAAGGAACAAATCTGTTTGGTAACCACTCTATTCAATCTTTAAGAAAAGATATGTTGAGTCGTTGACAAATTAAGGCTCTTATGTTTAATCTAATAAACTCCTTTGTATGGTTATGTCAATTGAATCTTAATTACCGAAATAATTAATTTTCGGATTTGGAATCAAACAACATATAACTCAAAGAGAAAATATAAAGTGATGTCGATCTTACACAACTAACAAGACAAGTTTATCAAAGATAAACAAGATCTAGTTGGATCTCAGCCAATCAAGATATGTGCACAAATTTACAAGATACATAAATTAATTAGATAAATCTTCTTCGTCTTCAAATCTTCAATTACCTTCTTAAATAACCTGCCCAACACAAACTTGAATCCTCTTGTCATCAATCACTTATAGAATGGAGTCTGTTAATAATGGATAATCACAAGATGTCTTTAGATGTAAAAACAGTTCTAAAGATCCCGTCGATACTTTGATCTAGTTTGAGTAACCCTTATGTCAGAAGAGAAGGATCTAAAGAATAATCAAACTAGGCGCAATCAAAGTTTCAATAACCGTTAATCAATCAAATCAATAATCGAAAATTAAAATAACAATACAATTATCTAGTTTCCCACCAACGGTATTCGTGGAGCTTCTTGATCCCACGGAAGTCTTTAAACTAGCTGTCATTAGAGAATTCTCCTAATTAGGGTACTTTCCTCTCCAGATATACGACTCCACCAGAAACAACACGAATGAAGTTTTCCTGGCTCTTAGGATAGTTTGCAAGAAATGCAAACTCAAGTATTTATAGACCAAGGTTTGTTGGACAACAAGGAAATTCCAAAATTGAAAATATTCTCAAGATAACAATAAAGTAACTAATTTCGGTTTTCCTATTTCCAATTTGAGAAAGTGGGGTCTAACAACCACACCTAATATTTCGATTAGCAATCTGTATGGACTAACTCCAATATACTTTTAAGAGAATCAACTAGACAGTCAGACTCAATCTTAATAAAAGTATATCAAAGAGTTATATCTCACTTCCTCGATTTAATACTTACTCAAGCAAATAGAAATCTGCGAGTCTAATTGAATACAAGATAAATCACTTGAACGGTACCAAAGACCAATGTTCAAGGATCAACCAATTTCAATCAACAACCAAAGGTTGGATTTTCCAATTGATCGATTCAACGCACAACCGGTGATATTCCAATTATATAACAAAATATAATGTGGAAAAGAAATAACACAGACACCAGAAGTTTTGTTAACGAGGAAACCGCAAATGCATAAAAACCCCGGGACCTAGTCCAGATTGAACACACACTGTATTAAGCCGCTACAGACACTAGTCTACTACAAACTAACTTCAGTCTGGACTTTAGTTGAACCCCAATAAATCTCACACTGATCCAAGGTACAATTGTGCTCCTTACGTCTCTGATCCCAGCAGGATACTACACACTTGATTCCCTTAGCTGATCTCACCCACAACTAAGAGTTTCTACGACCCAAAGTCGAAGACTTTAATAAACAAATCTGTATCACACAGAAAAATCTACGATAATAGATAAATATGTCTCCCACAGAAATACCTGCGAGTTTTTGTTCCGTATTTTGATAAATCAAGGTGAACAGGAACCAATTGATAACCCGGACTTATATTCCCGAAGAACAGCCTAAAATTATCAATCACCTCACAATAATCTTAATTGACTAGCGAAAGAAGATATTGCGGAATCACAAACGATGAGACAAAGATGTTTGTGACTTCTTTTATATCTTTCCTGAAAAGGAGAGGGTACCCAAATATACCTCAAGCTAAAACTTTTCCTACCTATAAGTCCTTTCTCCGAAAGTGATTGTCTTTGGAGTGAGTACAACTAATCGGTTCACACTTCGTGTGATCGTCTATGGATACGAGATAGAGACAATACAACAACGAAGTATGTTTACTCGATACAAAGGTTCGGACTTAACCAAACACAATAGGATTTCTTATCAAGTAAATAGGAATTAACGTTTGTGCGATTTACTTAATTATAATAAAACAATTATAATGCGGAAATATAAAGTAAATGACACAACAATATTTTGTTAACGAGGAAACCGCAAATGCAGAAAAACCTCGGAACCTTGTCCAGAATTGAATACTCTCAGGATTAAGCCGCTACACAAAATTACACCTAACTTCGTATAGTTGAGGCCAAGCAACTAAACCTATAGTTCACCTAGTTCCGTCTGTATTCCCACGCCTCCAACTTAAAAATAAGTCACGTACTTGGAATAATTCCTTTGGTTCGTATTCCAAACAGTAAAGGAACAACAAATCTGTTTGGTATCAACTCTATTCAACCAAGTGATATGAGTCGTACAAAGGCTCTTCTGTTTATCTTAACATAAACGCCTTCATCAGGTCCTTAGATCTGTCTTATGTTCAATTACCGAAGTAATCGTTTAAGATTAAGCCAACAACACTATTAATACAAAGAATTATGTTGATGCCGATCTACTCAATTAATCAATCCAATCTACCACAAGGATAAACCGATTATTAATTGGATCCTCTTTTGCCGAAACAAGTATTGTGCACACCAAAGAGTATAAACCCAAGTCAGATCTTCAATATCTTCTTTGTCTTCAAATCTTCTTAAATCTTCAATAAAAACCTGCACACAATCACTTGAATCTCTTGTGATAAATCATGCACAGAACGGAGTCTGTTAACAATGGATTATCACAAGATCGTCTTTAGAACTAACAACAGTCTAAAGATCCCTGTCGAAACTCTCTAAACTAGTTTGAGTGAATCTTATATCAGAAGAGAAGATCCTCAAGCATATACAAACTAGGTGCAATCAGATTTCAACCACTGTTAGTCAATCAAATCAATCGAAAACAAAATATAAACCACAATTATCTAGTTTCCCACCAACGTTACACGATAGAGCTTCTCAATCCCAAAGAAGACTTTAAACTGAGCGGCCGTAAGAGATTTCGCCTAATTAGGTTACTCTCCTATCCGAATAGGCGGCTACACCAGTAACAACAACAAAAGAGGAAGTTTGTTGTTACGAAGGATTAGTTTGCTAGAAAGGAAAACTTCAAGTATTTATAGACAAGGAAGTTTGGACACCAAAGAATTTCCAAAAACGAAAATATTCTCAAGATATTCATTAAATCACAAATTCGGTTTCCATAATTCCTGGAAACGCTCTGTCCAAAAATAATGATCGAAATCTCTCGAAAAATCTAATTAGTAAATTCACATTACTAATTCTTATATTTCCCTATAAAATGAAATTGTTAACCTTAATGAAAAGATTCTTAACTTACTTATGTTTCGATCCTGTGATTTTCTTCCTTTAGATATTAAGGAATAACTTTGAACAATTAAAGAAATAAACATTCAGAGCTCGTGTTCAAAGTATATCGACATCCTTACTTTATAAGTTCTCTTTCACACTTACAACCTTGAAACCGATTTTCCACACTTCCAAACAAGTTTAGAATTGGTTCATCTGACTTTCAAGAACTATGTGATTGATCAAACAAACATTCAATCACAATAATGGGTTTAACGGTTCTACCTCCATGTGAGTACTGTGCATAGTCACACTAGCTTTCCAAAAATTCGGTTGACTAGGTACTAGGATCGGTTCCCCACATATATATGGTATCTAACTTATATGTGTTGCACATGTCAATTTTAGTGACAGAACTCTTACATCATATAGATAAACAAATTACAAGAATTCATTACACATACGCTTAATTCCTGAACTCAACAGCACAGTAAAACTGCTTACATTGAATCCTTGAAAATGTCGTTGTTGACATTACAATAACAAATCAAATACTCCCCCTAAGGAAGATAGGTATATATTCAATCCGCACATCTTTGTTATACCAATTCATATGACATGTTACTCCCCCTTAGTCTGTGCTTTCACTCTTTCGTTAGATAAATGTTCAAGCACCACTGTTCTTTTCCTTAGCGACACCAATCAATATAAAATCGATGCCAGTATCACCTGTTTATTTCATATATTTCTCCCCCTTTTGTCACAAAAATAACAAAGAAACGAAAAAATAAAGGACAACACGAAAAGAATCTTACAAATCTCAATAGACTTGCAACCTGTAAAGTTAGGCACGAGGGTTCCACACATCATGTTCTGATAACCAATATCAAATCCGAAACTACACGTAGTTTTATTTTTATATGTTACCAAGGAAACAATTGTCCGGAACAATTTTTCCACTTTAGTTTAGCAAAACAAAAATCAACTAAGCACCTTAGTCCCTTTGCTAAATCGATTTTTCAAAAACAACCGCTTAATTGGATAAGACCAAAATAAAGATAACTCTATTTTTCTCATCAGGTTCTAATTATCCATAAACTTAGACCTTTCAATTTTAAACAAGACAAGTACGAGGTTAGTTAACTAGCATTTCTTGTTAAGGCATTCGATTAGACTTGAATAACCGAAACCTCACCTCGATAAGTCTAACTAAGATCAGAATTAACTTAGTTTCTCTTATCCGGAGTCGAATTGGACTAAACAACTCATCCAGTACACCTTTTATTTCGTTAAACCATAAATAATTCATAAAAACCAACATAAATCAACTTGCATAATTATTCACCTCAACGGAAGCAATTGAAACAACATAGAAATTAAAAGCACCGCAATTGCACCAAAATTTTGTCAGCCTAAACAATTGATACCATACAAACGCAAGATAACAATAGTTTTTCTTAACCGGAACCAATTGAATCACACACATCCACACACACATCATGGAATAAACATCAATTGTACCGAAATTTTGTTAAGCAAAAGCAATAAATATATATGATATAAACTCAAGCTTTTCTTAAACAGGAAAACAATTAACTAACAAGATTGTTACCTCAAATTTCGCATCCACTTTTCCAATATGTTTGGATCTTCGTCCAGGGAGAATTCATATCGAAATATCATCATGTTGTCATCCTTATGCATAAACAAAAGAATAACAACAACCAACCTTTATCAGAGAAAGGTTGAAAATCGTTTTAAACAATTGCAAGCAAACGTTGAAAATCGTCAAAACACATATGCTTTTATGCTAAACCAAAACCGATTCAACATATTGTGACTTTTTCACATATTGTTTCTACCAGAACCCCTCATGATTCTTTGATTATGCCTACCAATATGGGCTAGAACTTAATCCCGCTAAATCAAAAAGTCACCCAAACCACAAGGATTCACAATATATGAGATCAAATATTAAGGTAGTAAAACCGAAATCAAACATCCCATAAACATACATAGAAATAAGATAAAAGCATTTAAGCACATTCTATTTAAGTCGAAAACTATCACAAGAAAAATTACCAATCAAATAAATTTATTCATAATAGTTTTATTCATAATAGACCAATACAATCAATGAAAGAAATCAAAAATTGATGTTTATTCTTTCTCTCTCAATTTTTGTGAAGATTGCATTCAAAAACTGGATTCAAATTCCTTTGAGCACTTCCCTTTTCAGTAGATTTGTTCATCTCCATCAGTTGAGAATGAACATTATCTAGTACTTCTTTTGAATCCTTTATCATCAGCGCATGATATCTAACACAACCTTTGACAGAGTGAATATGCTTTCTTAGAGAGTCTTGAGAGTTATCATGAAGAGGAACATCATGAGTTTCAGTCATAAATGATACACAGATTGCTAAATCATCAAGAGATGACTCTTCTTTTACTGGTTTCTCCATTGCAGTAAGATACTTCTTTCAGACAGGAAGAATCTATATAAGATAGGAGAATATCAAGGAATAATTTGGTTTATGGAAACCGAAACTATTTTTTTTCGAAAATACGAAATATTCATTATTTTTCACTAAAGAAACAAACATGAATAACTTGCCCAGATTTATGCTTCTTCACAATCAGAATTTTGGGCGACAAGTGAGGATGCAAGACTCAACACAATCAGTGTGTGTTGAGGTAAGAATCACTCTCACCATAGGTAACAAAGACACCCTTTGGCTGACTTATAAGCACAATAGATTGTGCTTCCTTGCGTTCTTTCTTTTTCTTGTGATTGCAATATTTTGCAATTTCTCTTTGAGATCTAATAAACTTATCAGCCTTCAAAAACTTTATCCCCTTAAGAAGAGTCTTGATAAATTTGTTTTGATGGAGGTTTCCACGAGAGATTGTGGTGTGGTTATTTCCTCCATTTAAAGAACGTGATGTTATATTATCAGAAGTACTTGTTTCTGATACTTTTGGAATTTCACCAAATTTTTCTTTTTCAGATTTTACCATACAAGTTTTATCTGAAGGAAACTTCAAAAGGTTTTTAAGTTCCAGGCTTAACCTTTTATTTTCCTTACTTCCCAACTCAAGTTTTTCTAGGAGTTGATTAGACTCACCGGAATCATCACAATTAGAGTTGGCAAGAAATGCATTGCAATTAGATATTTCTTCATTGGATTCTTCCTCCGGAGTATCATCAAGAGTGGAGACATACGTCCTATTGCACTTTCTAGTTCTTCTGCTGGGACAATGTTTTGCCATATGTCCGAATCTACGGCACTTGAAGCATTGAACTTCATCATTACCCTTTTTATAGCAAACTGATAATGTATCAGGAACATGTTCATCAATAGATAAAATGTTCTTAATCTGTTGCGCTAGAAGCACAATAGTTGAGTCAATCTCCTTTTCAACGGGTGCCTTAGCCTTTTGGCGACGTTTCTCAGTTTGATTCTTCAGCGGAATTTCTCTATCAAAGATCTTTAACTTTCCTACAAGAGAGATTCGAGAAAGTGTATAAAGATCATTTCCTTCTATTATGGCATTTTCTTAGACTCGTATATGGATGGTAACGATCTGAGAATTTTACACACTATTTCCTTTTCAGGTACTGCCTTTCCAAGGAAAAGGGATGCATTAACAAACTCAGAAAGTTTAGATTTAAACTCCTCGAAAGTGTCGTTATCATCCATATTGAGATGTTCCCATTCAAATTAAAGGATGAGAAGTCTAGCTTCTTTTTCAGATTCATCTCCCTCGAATACAGTCTCAAGAATATCCCACGCTTCTTTAGAAGTTCTACAAGTCAGAACATGATGTAGAAAATCATCACTAACTGCATGTATGATGGCATTCAAACCATCATAATTCTGCTTTGCAAGAACTCTTTCTTCAAGAGTATAAGACGCTAAGCGTTTAAACTCAGACTCCGAATAATCTATCGGACGTTGGTATCCGTCTTCGATTAATAACCATGAATTAAAATCTCGGGATTGAAGAAAATCCTTCATAGCCGATATCCATAATGGATAATTAGTCCCATTAGATCTTGGTGGTACGTTAACTGAATCACTCATTAGATTCATTCTTATAGGTTGGATTGCACCAAACACAGAATATTAGATCTTTTCGTGTTTGCCTGCTCTGATACCAATTGAAAAGGCGAGGGTACCCAAATATACCTCATGCTAATACTTTTCCTACCTATAAGTCCTTTCTCCGAAAGTGATTGTCTATGGACTGAGTCGAGACAATATAACTAATCGGTTCACACTTCGTGTGATCGTCTATGGATACGAGATTGAGACAATACAACAACGAAGTATGTTTACTTGATACAAAGGTTCGGACTTAACCAAACACAATAAGATTGCTTATCAAGTAAATAAGAATTAACGTCTGTGCGATTTACTTTAATTATAATAAAATAATTATAATGCGGAAATATAAAGTAAATGACACAACAAGATTTTGTTAACGAGGAAACCGCAAATGCAGAAAAATCCCGGAACCTTGTCCATAATTGAATACTCTCATAATTAAGCCGCTACACAAAATTACACCTAACTTCGTATAGTTGAGACCAAGCAACTAAACCTATAGTTCACCTAGGTCCGTCTATATTCCCACACCTCCAACTTATAAATAAGTCACGTACTTAGAACAATTCCTTTGGTTCGTATTCCAAAGAGTAAAGGAACAACAAATCTGTTTGGTAGCAACTCTATTCAACCAAGTGATATGAGTCAGACAAAGGCCCTTCCATTTATCTTAACATAAACTCCTTCGTCAGGTACTTAGATCTATCTTATGTTCAATTACCGAAGTAATCGTTTAAGATTAATCCAACAACACTCTTAATCCAAAGAATTGTGTTGATGCCGATCTACTCAATTAATCAATCCAATCTACCACAAGGATAAACCGATTATTAATTGGATCCTCTTTAACCGAAACAAATATTATGCACACCAAATATTATAAACCCAAGTCAGATCTTCAATATCTTCTTTGTCTTCAAATCTTCTTAAATCTTCAATAAAAACCTGCACACAATCACTTGAATCTCTTGTTATCAATCACGCACAGAGCGGAGTCTGTTAACAATGGATTATCACAAGATCGTCTTTAGAACTAACAACAATCTAAAGATCCTTGTCGAAACTTTGAACTAGTTTGAGTGAATCTTATATCAGAAGAGAAGATCTTCAAGCATAAACAAATTAGGTGCAATCAGATTTCAACCACCATTAGTCAATCAAATCAATCGAAAATAAAAGATAAATCGCAATTATCTAGTTTCCCACCAACGGTACACACTAGAGCTTCCCAATCCCAAAGAAGACTTTAAACTGCGCGTTCGTAAGAGATTTTGCCTAATTAGGTTACTCTCCTCTCCGAATAGGCGGCTACACCAGTAACAACAACAAAAGAGGAAGTCTGTTGTTACGAAGGATTGGTTTGGTAGAAAGGCAAACTTCAAGTATTTATAGACAAGGAAGTTTGGACACCAAGGAATTTCCAAAACCAAAAATATTCTCAAGATATTCATAAAAGAACAAATTCGGTTTCCATAATTCCTGGAAATGGTCTGTCCAAAAATAATGATCGATATCTCTCGGAAAATATAATTAGTAAATGCACATTACTAATTCTTATATTTCCCTACAAAATGAAATTAATAACCTTAATGAAAAGATTCTTAACTTAGTTATGTTTCGATCCTGTGATTTTCTTCCTTTAGCTATTAAGGAATAACTTTGAACAATTAAAGAAATAAACATTCAGAGCACGTGTTCAAAGTATGTCGACATCCTTACTTTATAACTTCTCTTTCACACTTACAGCCTTGAAACCGATTTTCCACACTTCCAAACAAGTTTAGAATTGGTTCATCTGACTTTCAAGAACTATATGATTGATCAAACAAACATTTAATCACAATCATGGGTTTAACGGTTCTACCAAAATAAGTTTTGGTTCTACCTACATGTGAGTATTGTGCATAGTCACACTAGCTTTCCAAAAATTCGGTTGACTAGGTACTAGGATCGGTTCCCCACATATATATGGTATCTAACTTATATGTGTTGCACATGTCCATAGGATCGGTTCCCCTTTGCCTAAAAACGTGTTGCACATGTCCATAGGATCGATTCCCCTTTCTGCTATAAAAAACTTGTTGCACCTCATACAAGGATCGGTTCCTCTTTGTGATGTACTACACCTCTTACTAGGATCGGTTCCCCTTTCCCATATTTTGTCAGACAAAACACAAACTTGATCATACCATCTCAGGAGATTACTTAAGATCGGTTTCACTAACAAAAGTCATACCAATACATAAGTCAGGCCTTTGTGAATAGTTCTTCCAAGAACACAAACAAGTTGTGAGCGGTTATACTCAATCACACATATTGGTTGTTCATAAGATATGCAACGAATAACAAAACCAATAACACCTGGAAATTTCCTTTTCAGTTCACAAACAAGTTTATGAACTTACTTCCTTAGAACACATGTAAAACATTGTTCCCTAGGATGAAATCCTCACCTCATACCAATACATATTCACAATAGCATTCAAATGATTATGGGGATGTCTTATCTACAAATTTTAATGGCTAAGAAATAAACCTCGTATTATATTCCTTAATACTATGTCTATCTAGAGTTCAAATATGCTTCGCAGTTATGTTTTCAATATGCACGACTTGAAAGATACGTTAGGGAATGAAACAGTTCAAGTCAAATATCACTAAGCTCAAGTGGAAGGATGATTGTTGTCGTTGTAGCTCCTTGCTTCTTCACATCTTCAAGTCTTCGCAATACTTGTAATGTCTCATATCCTAATACTTTCAAGATAACCTATACGAAGTTGACTCTAGTACATAATCTAGCGACTCTTAACATGAGTTTTGATTCACTAAAATATGACAACCAAACTTGACATACCAACGCTTGGTGGGTTCAACCGAGCAATGCTCTAACATTGACAATATTACGATTGTATTTAGTACGATAGAAACAGCAAGATCAGATCACACAATTACAAGAAAAGTAATATCGTTCTGGCTTCACAATCACAATGAAGTCTTAAAGTCGTTAACCTACAGGGTCTCGACGGAAACCTAAGGTTAAAGGAGAACCAACTCTAGCTAATACAACTATAGTATCAGACAGGAGGTGTGGGGATTAGGTTTCCCAGTTGCTAGATCTCTCCTTTATATAGTCTTTCAAATCAGGGTTTGCAATCAATGTTAGATTAGTAACAAAGCATTCAATATTCACCGTTAGATGAAAACCTGATTAGATTCAAGCTAATATCTTTCAAACGTTAGATCGAAACTTAGCTTGTTACACACAAATTAAATGCACGTTTATTTAGATTTGTATAACCGTCCCCAAACACATACACTTAGTTGGTTCAACAGTAGTTAACCAAATGGTTAGCCATATGAGCACTTTCATATCAACCATATTCTTCTTTACCATAACTAGTTCAAATGACTCAAATGAACTAGTTAGAGAGTTGTTCAATTGATTAGATCTTATAGAAGTATACAAGACACAATCGAAGCAAAAACGATTTGATTCACTCGAATCAATTCATGAATTTTATAGCCATGGTTTGCAAACTTGTATTCCTTAGTTTATATAAGTTTAAGTTCACGAATAATCGTTTGTAGAAAATAACCAACTTAAGTATGCATACTGGTACGTGGACTTAAGTACCCGGAATAAGTTTGTTTTCAGTTCACAAACTCCAGCAGAAATTCATGGGATGTGAAGTTCCGACAGTACACGATCTTGCTACGCGGACTCTAGTTCTGGTTTTCTTGAGCAGCAAAGTACGCATACTTTGGTTCAAGGAATAAGGACTTATACACGTATGAGTTACCACACACCATGGTTATATAATCTATACTCTCATTTTAATCATTGAAACATTCTTAGAGGACGTTATATAGTTTTTATTCACACACTATTTTTCGTCAAAGCAATTTTCAAGTAATTGAAACTTAATATGACTTTCTTCACTAGTAAAGATGAACTTGGCCAAAGCGAAAGCTTACCAACACATATTTCGAGAAATAGATAAGAGAGATAATCTCGGCTCAAAATAGCAAATGTGTATAATCAAAGTCTATATAGCAAAACGACTTTTGTTTCAAGATATGAGATAGAGTAGATAGACTTTTGAGTGATAGATAAGTTCAAGTCTCCACATACCTTTTAGTCGATGAAGTTCCACTAGTTCCTTGAGTAGTTCTTCGTCTTTGTATGATGATATCCATGGAGTCTTGAGATCAAGTAAACTTTCTATCCTAGTCCGAGATTTAGCTATAAGTAGACTAGAAATCAAGATTTATAGTTTTCATCACTAACGTTGACAAACATGCTTGAGATAGCAACGCATGCAAGTTCGACCGAGCAGTACTCTAACAATCTCCCCCTTTGTCAATTTTAGTGACAAAACTATCAATACATATGGAATACAAAAATAGCTAAATAAACTTTTGTAGCTTCTCTTCCACGTGCCTGATCTTCTTGGTTCTTAAACATTACTCGAAATATTCGTCACTTCCAAATACTCCAATGATCCCAAAGGTTGTAAGTTTAGTATCATCGTTGTTGGAAATCCGTAGCTATAACAATGAGAAAATAAGAATTCTCAATCGTTGTTACGCAATGTCATAGTATTATTACACAACATCAAAGTTCAATTGTATCACAACTTCGACAACAATACTATGGTGATATGTATAACTCCCCCTTAGTTAATACTCCATCTCACATGGAAACCACTCCCCCTTACATAATAATCCGACTACCATATGTATTTGTAGTGTGAACTACACATTAATTCTCCCCCTTTTTGTCAATTAAATTGGCAAAGGTACGAAAACTAGTGGGATCCTGATGAAATTTCCATAGAGACATTTCAAGTCCAAAAGAAAGCACATATCAACTTTTTAGATGCAATCATATAGCCGAAGCTAAATGCTTTCATCAAGGAGTTCATAAAGATACAAGATAACTCCTATAATATTCCACAGCCGCACTCCCCACAAAGATTTGGCAATTAAGCGCAAGTTCAATTAATAACTCTCCCCCATAAAATGTCATTCCCAAAAGAAAAACAAGAGCGACCTTATCTTCATAAGAAAAGAAGAATTTCTTTGGACATAACAAATGACATACGAATATGAATTTGAATCCAAAAAATACTCAATTAAATTAACCACAAGTAGACCCATGATTAATTTAATCGGAAATGCTCAACATAAGAGAACTTACGGAGCCGACAGTATATACATAAAATATGGATTAGGGAAAATCAATACTGCGGAATAGACAAGGATTCATTCTATTTTCCATCACTATTTGCACATTGACATGCAATAGACATAATCCTCATAAGCAAAAGCTCATCCTATCTCCCATCAATATTTGCATACTGGCATATAATAGGTTTAAAACTTTTGTAATGTCAAAAGTTCATTCATTCTTTTATCAATACATGCATATCGACATATGAATGACTTAACTTTATGGGACAATCATAATTCACGGACGCAAACACACATATCCTATAATAAATTTGCAATATGTAAAACCAAAAATATTAATACTGCAAAAATCATCTTCCAAACAACTTTTAGAATTTAAACAAATAAACCGAAAAACATGAAGATGAAAACGTTGGACATAGCTGTGTGTAATCACAATAATGGATATTCCAAAAACTAGTTATTCTTCCTAAAAACACAAGAATAAAATTTTCATCAGAAGATTTACTAGATGTTAAGACCTTTGAAGAATTCTTTATCGTCCCCAAACTCCTTGTCGTCAACAACCATTGGGACATAAGGTTCATGAAAATATGATTTAATATCAATAAACCTTCTTGACTGATGTCGAACCAGGGCCTTCTGAATCTCATGAGTCTTAAGCACAAAAGACTTTATTTGTTGAATCTCCTTTCGTGTCTCTTCAATACTTCAAGAACATCAGAAAAATTCTGAGAATTTTAAGGAACAACTCTTGGCTTCCTCACATTCCTTCTTTTCCTTTTCAAAGTTGGAGGAAACGGAGATTTCTCTTTTTCCTTCATGATTGATGGCTTGACAATCATATTAACATCCTTTCCATCAGAATACATGATGCTTGGAGTATCCATAAGAGTATTGTTTTGTGAGAGGAAATCACAATTTAACTCAACAAGTAGTCTTAAGATAAAAGAAGTTTCAGGGAAGGAAAAAAGGAATGTAGGGTTACGCAACCTTTAACAGGTTCGTGCACGCACAATTCTGAACCCTAGAAAGAGTAGAATTGTCGAGAATAACCCTCCTTTATTGATAGACAAGGAATTCCAATTTCAAAACTAAGAAAAAATAAAAACAAACTTTTCCTAAAGCCTGAGAGGTGCAAAACCTTGTCTCTTTTGATCAGGAACATGTGACAAGATCAACACAATCAAGTTGTGTTGCGGTGAACAACAATCTGTCCACCGTGTTCCTCTTGAGAGGAATCCATAGACCTCTGTCTATCAAAACAATTGGACCATACTTTCTTCTCTAATGGTCTTGTTTTATCCTTGGAAACTAAATTATTAGACGAAGATACAATCATACATACCTTAGCAGTATTTTGAGTAAGTTTGAGCTTGTTTGCCAATCGATTTGCTCTTCGTTGAAGTTTGTTGACATGTCTCAACTTGTGTTTGTACTTGTAGCACTTTGATAGTTCATGACCTTTGAGTGAACAATATGAAAACGTCAATCCTGGACATAATTTAGGAATTTGAGATGTGCAAGCTGCTAGACACATAGTGGAACCTGAAACATTATACACAGAGCTTCCAAAAGAAAGGTCAATTTTATCTTCCAGATTGGTTGAGTTTTCTTCTGAAAGAATATCAAGATTGATGTATGTATTGCTACAATTATCAAAATCAATATTTTCACAAAGAAGTGCAACACTTGATTTTTTGTCTTCATTAAAATCATAGTTGTCAGACATTTCATCAAGAGTTGCAACAATACCTTTGTTCCCAGTGTATTTCTTTAGATTTGGACACTCATTTGCAAAATGACCAAAGCCTTTACACTTAAAGCACTAAGGCATATCCTCTTCATCATCATTATCCTTATTTTTAGGAGGAACACGATTATGTGGTTTATCTGATGACTTGGATTTATCTCTGGAGAACCGTTTACTTCTCTTCAAAAGAAGATCCCTAAACTGTCTTGTGATCAACGTGACTGACTTGTCAAGATATTCATCTGAAGAATCAGCCTCAGAAAGATCATCTTCAGAGATGTAAACACTTTTACTTTTATCAAGTAATTTAGTGTTCTTTAGTGCTTTGAAAGCAGCATCCTTACCAGACTTGGACGTATGATTATGATCAAAGATCTTTAGCTTCCCAACCAGAGTATTTCTGTATAGCATTGCGGGATTATTTCCTTCAACGATCATACTTCTTAGAATCTTATCTAGGTGGAAGCGATATGAGAATTTTCGTCACAATGTCCTTTTCAGGAATAGTCTTACCCAATGCAAAAGATGCATAAACAATTTCAGACACTTTGTGATTAAACTCATCAAATGATTCTTCATCTGCCATACGAAGGTTTTCCCAATCAGAATTTAGGTTTTGAAGCCTAGATTTTTTCTCACTGGTATTTCCTTCAAATACGGTTTCTAAGATATCACAAGCTTCTTTATACTTGGTGCACGTAGTCACATGGTGCTGAAGATCTGGGGGTAATAGCATGTATGATAGCATTTAAGTCGTCAGAATTTTTCTTTGCAACAAGAATTTCTTCTGGACTATACCTACAAATATCCTTCGGTGTAAATACATAGCCTTCTGTATTAACCGGAGGATCATAGCCATTAACAACACGTACCCATGTTTGAAAATCACGATCTTGAAGAAAAGCACGCATAGAAATTTTCCACCATAAGTAGTTTGAGCCATCGAAGACTGGTGGTACGTTTATCGAGATAAAATTCTTGTCCATAGAGTCAGATCGCTACAAACATAGACTTGTAAGGTCTTTAAACGTGTTTTCCTGCTCTGATACCAATTCAAAAAGTGGGGGTCTAACAACCACACCCAATATTTCGATTAGCAATCTGTATGGACTAACTCCAATGTACTTTTAAGAGAATCAACTAGACAGTCAGACTCAATCTTTATGAAATTATATCAAAGAGTTATATCTCACTTTCTCAATTCAATACTTACTCAAGCAAATAGAAATCTGCGAGTCTAACTGAATACAAGAGAAATCACTTGAACGGTACCAAAGACCAACGTTCAAGGATCAATGAATTTCAATCAACAACCAAAGTTTGGATTTTCCAATTGATCGATTCAACGCACAACCTGTGATATTTCAATTATATAACAAAATATAATGCGGAAAAGAAATAACACAGACACCAGAAGTTTTGTTAACGAGGAAACCGCAAATGCAGAAAACCCCGGTACCCAGTCCAGATTGAACACACACTGTATTAAGACGCTACAGACACTAGCCTACTACAAACTAACTTCGGTCTGGACTTTAGTTGAACCCCAATCAATCTCATACTGATCCAAGGTACAGTTACGCTCCTTACGTCTCTGATCCCAGCAGGATACTACACACTTGATTCCCTTAGATGATCTCAACCACAACTAAGAGTTTCTACGACCCAAAGTCGAAGACTTTAATAAACAAATTTGTATCACACAGAAAAGTCTACGATAATAGATAAATCTGTCTCCCACAGAAATACCAGTGAGTTTTTGTTCCGTCTTTTGAAAAATCAAGGTGAACAGGAACCAATTGATAACCCGTACTTATATTCCTGAAGAACAACCAAGAATTATCAATCACCTCACAATAATCTTAATAGACTAGTGAAAGAAGATATTTCGGAATCACAAACGATGGGACGAAGATGTTTGTGACTTCTTTTATATCTTGCCTATCGGAGAAATCAATCTCAAGCCAATCTTACGATTGTACTTAATACGATATAAACAACAAGATCATATCACACAACTACAAGAAAAGTAGTATCGGTCTGGCTTCACAATCCCAATGAAGTCTTCAAGTTGTTAACCTACAGAGTCTCGATAGAAACCTAAGGTTAAAGGAGAATCGACTATATCT
This sequence comes from Papaver somniferum, assembly GCF_003573695.1. NCBI lineage: Eukaryota > Viridiplantae > Streptophyta > Magnoliopsida > Ranunculales > Papaveraceae > Papaver > Papaver somniferum. The sequence goes on along the minus strand of NC_039367.1, from coordinate 13,837,345 downwards.
AATACAACTAGTATCACACAGGAGGTATGGGGATTAGGTTTCCCAGTTGTTAGAATTCTCCTTTATATAGTCTTTCAAATCAGGGTTTCCAATTAATGTTAGCTTAGTAACAAAGCATTCGATATTCACCGTTAGAGGAAAACCTGATTAGAATCAAGCTAATATCTTTCAACCGTTAGATCGAAACTTAGCTTGTTACACACAAATGAAATGCACGTTTATTTAGGTTTGTGTGACCATACTGTTTGAGGGTGAAAACGGTTTCTGCGGAGTTCGGTAATTTCGAGTGTGTGGGTGAGAAAAACGAGTCTAAACCCTAAATAATGTACTGCAAGAGAGTACTTTGATTCGAGAGATCAATTTGTACAAATCCGGCCTAAACCAAGAAATGTCCGTTCCAGACTTGCTTCGGTCACAAAGTGAAGGAGAAGGGTTGGTCTAGGGAGGGAAGCGAAGAGAGTGTTGAGACCATAATAGTTGATTCGGGAAGAGTAGTTGTTTGACGACTTGTACCAGAAAGTGGAAAGCTAACATACGGGAAAGATAACAAGTGATTACTGAGTGTTGTATTCTCCTGGACAAAACTTGTCTTTGGTGGAAATAGGTGAGACTTATTTATACAAGTCGCAACGAAACGTACCCTGGTCTCGTAAGAAGTGGGAACGGTTGAGTAAATTGAAGAAAATGGTAACGGGTAACGCATGGAATTGATGTTTCCATAATGAAGGAAACGTTTCACCATTACTTCTTGTATATACTAACCGCCTCACCCTTATGACACTTTCCTGTAACGGGCGCAATGTACGTCACACGCTGTAAACCGCCAGACCAATACCCTGATGAGCATCCCCAAACTTATGACATGTTTTGATGTCTCGAGTGTTTTCGTGGAAAACGTGTAGCATGTTGCTACATGTGGCATGGCCAAAGGATTTGGCGTTTGTAGCCAAGTTGGTGTTGTGACCAAAGAATAGGCATCGTATCCAGGTTGGTGCCGTGACCAGAGAGTTAGCATCACAGCCAAGTTGGTGCCGTGACCAAGAGTTAGCATCGCATCCAAGACATTGCCACGAGTCGTTTGGTGGAAGGTTTGTACGGATGAGATCTACATCTCAGGAGGAAGGGTATCCATAGATTGTTTCAACCCTTTGTTTGGCAACCGGCGGCATGGTTGCAGCGCTTGCATGCTCTTGGCATGGCCAAATTAGGTTTTGGCGTCGTGGCCAAGAATTGGCACCGTGGCCAAGAGATTTCCATAAATCATTTGGTGGCAAGTTTGTATGGCTGAGATTAGTATCTCAGGAGGAAGGGTGGTCGTTGATTGTTGCAACCCTTCGTTTTCAGCCAGTGGCATGGTTTAGGCGCGGCCGAGCTAGGATTTTGGCGTTGTTTAGGCGCGGCCAAAACTAGGGTTTTGGCATAGTTTAGGTGCGGCCAAAATTAGTGCTTGGTATTGGGCCAAAAGTGGTCATGCGTTTGATGGCAAGCTTGTACGGATGAGATTTGCATCTCAGGAGGAAGGGAGGCCGTTGATTGTTGCAACCCTTCCTTCGGAAGCCAGCGGCATGGTGGTAGGGCCGCATGGATATGGCATGTTATAGGCGCGACCAAAATTAGGTTTTTGGCATAAACTGTGATGTTTGGCCTTGGGCCGGAAGTTTCCATGCGTTAGGTGGCTAACTTGTACGTCTGAGATCTGCATCTCAGATGGAAAGGTAGCCGTTGATTATTGCAACCCTCCGTTTGGAAGCCAGAGACATGGTGGTAGGGCCGCATGGATTTGGCATGTTTTAGGCGCGACCAAAATTAGGTTTTTGGCATAAACCTTGACGTTTGGCCTTGGGACGGAAGTTTCCATGCGTTAGATGGCGAACTTGAACGGCTGAGATCTGCATCTCAGATGGAAGGGTAGCCGTTGATTGTTGCAACCCTTCGTTTGGCAGCCAGCGGCATGGTGGTAGGGCCCTATGGCTTTGTCATGTTTTAGGCGCGACCAAAATTAGGTTTTTGGCATAAACCGTGACGTTTGGCCTTGGGACGGAAGTTTCCACGCGTTAGATGGAGAACTTGTACGACTGAGATCTGCATCTCAGATGGAAGGGTAGCCGTTGATTGTTGCAACCCTTTGTTTGGCAGCCAGCGACATGGTGGTAGGCCCGCATGGCTTTGGCATGTTTTAGGCGCGGCCAAAATTAGGGTTTTGGCATAAACTGTGATTTTTGGCCTTGGGCCGAAAGTTGCCATGCGTTAGGTGGCGAACTTGTATGGATGAGATCTGCATCTCAGATGGAAGGGTAGCTGTTGATTATTGCAACCATCCGTTTGGCAGCCAGCGGCATGGTGGTAGGGCCGCATGGTTTTGGCACAGTGGTGCGGCTGGCATGGTTGGCATGCCTCGGCGCGGAGATGTGGCTGGCATGGAATGCCATTGGCAATATGGTGCGGCTTGCATGCTTGTCATGCCTCAGCACGGAGATGTGTCCGGCATGGTATGCCATTGGCACCGTGGTGTGGATGGCATGGTATGTCATTGGCAACGTGGTGCGGCTGGCATGGTTGGAATGCCTTGGCGCGGAGATGTGGCTGGCATGGCACGCCATTGGCACTGTGGCGCGGCTGGAATGGTTGGCATGCCTTGGCGCTGAGATGTGACTGGCATGGTATGCCATTGGCACTGTGGTGCGGCTGGCATTGTTGGCATGCCTTGGCGCGGAGATGTGGCTGGAATGGAATTCCATTGGCACTGTGGCGCGGCTGGCATGGTTGGCATGCCTTGGCCCGGAGATGTGGCTGGAATGGTATGCCATTGGCATTGTGGCGCGACTGGCATGGTTGGCATGCCTTGGCGCAGAGATGTGGCTAGCATGGTATGCCATTGATACTATGGGGCGGATGGAATGGTCGGCATGCCTTGGCGCGGAGATGTGGCTGGCATGGTATTCCATTGGAACTGTGGTGCAGCTGGCATGGTATGCCATTGGCACTGTGGTGCAGTTGGCATGGTTAGCATTCCTTGGCGCGGAGATGTGGCTGGCATGGTATGCCATTGGCACCGTGGTGCGGCTGGCATGGTTGGCATGCCTTGGCGCGGAGATGTGGCTGGCATAGCATGCCATTGGCACGTTTGGGTAGCATGTGTGGCTGGCATGTGTAGAGATGATGCAAGTCAGTACCGAGGGCTCTACCGTGGAGCATGACATATACGTAAAAAAAAGGTACCCCGGTAATTTTACGCAGACATGCTGGACGGTTCAATAAATGTGCTAGTGGAGACATTATTACTCAAGTTTGACGTCACTGTTTGACTAAGGTTTTACGATTTTAACCCTAAGCTAAAAACCACCATCAACATTAAGTCCCCTGCTTAGCTCGGAACATGGACTTTGTTGCGAGGTAAGCATAAAATGATGACATACAAGGACAAAATCGAAACGGCAAGTCATGAAGAGATGGTCAGGAAGATCCGTCTAACCTTTTTCGGGAGGTAAGGAGAATTCGTGATTCTTGCGCTGGTGGCTTTGCGTAGATTCTGGTCGTGGTGCTGCTAGCTAGGCCGCGGAGTGGTAGTGGTGGTTTCTGTCCGGGATGCAAACAGTTGGCGTCAGCTTGGCTAGGCTGGGGAACACGGAGTTGTTGGCGTTTCCGGCATGGCTTGGAAAGCCGTTGGAATGATGTGGCTTAAAACGGAGCCGTTGGCGTTGGTTGGCTTGGAATGGAGCCGTTATTGTTGGATCAGCTTGGGATGAGCGCTGACTTGGCACGGCGCTGGCTTGGCGTCGCTTGTAGGTCTGATTGCCTCTTTCCATGCGTGGCTCAGATAGGAAATCCTTTCCTTATTCATATCTTAAAGTATCACATCCATATGAAAGGTGTTAGCTCTCCTCCTCATGTTATACTGCCGGTTTTGCTTCCAAGTTCCGGGGCTGGCAGTTGAGCAGAAGCGATAACGCAGGCCAGCGTGTTCCAAACACGTATTTCTACGTTTTTTTTATCAAGCCCTAATTGACACGCATTGATAAATATCTTTTCCAGCCGATATCACGCCTTAATTCACGACTAGTAGAAAGCTTTCCTTTTTCGTATTTCATCGCTCTGCTGAATATAAGAGGCGATCTTGAATCCTTCGTTCGTACAGATCGTCTTGAAATCACGTATATCCTCTTTACAGGTATCGTCTCGTGCTTTCTCCTGGTTCCTCACTCTTTTTTCTTGTTCGTGTAGATTACTGGTGCAGATAGGGCGAAAACTAATCCCATCTTTTGATTTTGTAGTACATAATGGGATCTTCCAGTGACAACCGTACCTCTGACTCTTCGGGGAGAATCTTTGGGATCGACGAAAACTGGTCTTCTTCTCATGAGGAGGCATTGGACAAAACTAATTTTCTGTTTCGTGAAGCTAGCGAAATTATTCAGGACATGCCTTCCACCTATTTATGTGGAGTGCGGATGCATGCTCAGGATTTCAAGACTCTGGTGGACATGGAGGAAAAGCAGGGAGATGGTGAAGTATCCCAGCGCGTTGAGATGCCTCAGGGCAACGAAACTTCTTCATAGCCCAGTGCTAGGGCTGAACGACTCGCCTCTCGGTTGAAACGGCGGAAGAATGAGTTAGTGAAACTTCTAGGGGAGAGCCAGCTTAATTTCCCTACCCGAGATGGTGTCATAATCCTTGATTCTGGTGCGGATAAACCGAGACATCCTCGAAAGCCTGCTGAGAAAGCTTCTGAGGAAGATGCCGTTGTGGTTGATGAAACCGAAGAAGCTTTTGGAGTGGACGCCGAAACTGCTGTCAGGGACGTTGGGGAAGCTGTGGTGGCATATGCTGAGACGGTTTTCGAAGTGAGCGTTGGACAGGAGGAGGAAACTGTTGCTGCTGAGGCGGTTTCCGGGTGGGATGTTGGAGTTGCTGTTACGGAGGCGGCTTCTGAATGGAACGTTTGTTGTCTGAAGGATTGTTGGGGAATGTGCTTGAAGGGGCTCTGACAGAGGTGTTGGCGATCCTGGCGTCTGCTTTTGATGACCAGTTTCCCTTTTTGCCGTTTCTCTTAGGCGTGTAGCCGCTTTGATATTTCACACTCATTTTTATCTTCTTTGTATTCATGGCGAAGTTAGGGTTTCGCCAAATAACATCCCGCTTATTTAGCTTCTTTGAATACTTTTTTCGAAAGGATCCAAAACCTTTACCAAAATAGGTTGTTTGATATTCCATACCTTTCATGTCGTCTGATGATTCCTTGTATATTATTCCCTTCAAAGTTTCGAGTAAGGCATCTTTTGCAGGGTTTCGGCTTTTCTGGTCGTGATTTGATGGGTAATGGTTTCACGATGTTTCGGGATTTATTTGTTTTTTTTTTATCCAGAAAACTCATTTGAAAGGAAAAGTATGCTTCAAATAGAAATCGGAAACCTAATTAAGAATGCAAGCGGCGCATTCATCTTGGAGGTAATACAAATATTGAGTGGAAAGGGAAATTGCTGAAGAAAATACTAAAGGGAGAACGCTGGAGGAGGAAGTAGCACCGTGCTTTAGGTATTGAAGGGCTTGAGCCATCCCAAGTGAACTGTTATGCCTTCCAACTTGTCAGTGTTGATGAGTTTGCAGTAACCGCCCAAAAGAACATCTGCCACCAGATATGGTCGTCTTCCTTTTCTTAGGGTGAATCAGTCCGAAAAACTATCTTCACCGTTATGTTTCCGACTTGAAATAAGGTTGCCTTGACTACCATGTTTCCAATTTGAAACTTTGGGCGTCATGTAACCGCTTGACTCTTGGTATCGTCATCTTCGATTGCGGCTTTCAAATCCTTGGTGAAGCGCTTGAAAGGCCCAACATCCCACTCACATCTCTTAACAATGTCCGTACTGATAATTGGACCAAGTCCCCATGACGGGCTAAGAGAAGAAGTGACTGGTTGTAGAGAAGGTTGTTTGACCAGGCTTACTTATGTTTGGAATCTATGAGCGAGCGCCAGCGGGCTTTCTCCGGGTGATCGAGTTCCATTGGTAAGTTATTGATACGGCAGCAGGTTGGACGGCTTGTTGGAAACTATTTCGGGTGCCGACACTGGCAGAGGGGATGCTCCCAATTTTTCTTCGTTGTCAAATACCCACGAGCGCCCCAGGATCATGTCATAACCTAGTTCTTTGATAATGTGGAATTTGTTATGCGTTATAACGTCTCCCACCTTGATTTTGAGGTTAATGTAGCCGTACACGTTCATTGCTTCTCCTTCCGAATTCTTGACCGTGGTTGGGGAGTGGGTAGCCTCTTGCTTCAAAATTCCTGCAGCTCTCAGAGTCTTGATGGTGATGATATTGAAGTCAGAGGTTGTATCGATCAATGTGTTGTCGAGCTCAGTCCCCCTTAGGTATGACGTGGTTAGAAGTCCCCAGTTGTGTTTTTCAGCGTTGTCCCCTAAAAGAGATGGGGCTTCTGGCGTAGCTTTCGTAACCGGAAAAAGTCGTTTGCCCGACACAACACGATTGAGGGCCGTGAAGATGTCTTGACGCTGCGTCTTGGAAAGGTAGAGAATTTTGCACACATGCTGCATCATGGATTGTACAGTTCCGTGCACAGAGTCCCCAGAGATCCCGCAGTTTCTGACAGGAAGTGGATCTCTATGTACTCCCTCATTTCCCAGCTTAAGTTCCCCTGCCTCTACCTTATCCTTGAAGATATGTTTTAGTCTGTTGCAGTCGCTGGTCGGGTGGTGAACAAACCGGTGATAGCGGCAGTATTTGGGGTGCTCCATCTCTGCCTCGGTCGGTGGGCGTCTGGGGGGTCGTAATCTAATGACATCATCCTGGATCCATGCCTTTAAGAGTTCGATCACTTCCTCGATCGGGAACGGGAAATCCAAGACGTTTCCTCCAGTTTCATGACGACGCAAGGGAGTCTTAGCGGCGACCCTCCGTGGCGGAGCCTCCCGTTGTGCTGGTGCCGCGCGCTTAGGCTGTTGATTCCAATGGGGCCTTCCTTTTCCCTCCTTCGTCCACTACGCTCACAGGGGAGGAACCAGTGTTGTATTGCTTGTTGACGAGATATCTACTTCCTCGAGTTTCGTGTATGTCCTCGCCTCTAATTGGCCTGGTTCTTTATAATAACGTTGGTGCCGTCGTGGCCGATCGTTTGGAAGCCTCATGGAGTTTGGAGAACGTCTGGAACCGCAGGTTCTCTAGTAAGGCGCGATAGATGGGAGCCATACCGTTGATGCAGGAATTTACCAATTATTGTTCGGTCACATTTGGGTCGTGATAATCTAGCGCTTGCACCCTGAATCTCTTGAAAAAAATCATTTGGGTGTTCGTTATCTCGTTGGAACATCCTTCCTAGATTCGAGAAGGTAACCTGCTCATACACGAAGAAGTACTTTTTGTAGAATACCGTAACCATGTCACCCCAGTTGGAGATGTTGTTTGGTGTGATGCTGTTTTACCACGTGTACGCTCTTCCGGTAAGCGACTTCGAAAACCCCCTTAGACGGAGGACGTGGTTGTATTCGTGTTCGCCTAGGGACTCCAGGAATCGAGAGATATGTTCACGTGCATTCCCGGTGCCGCCGTATAAGGAGAATTGAGGAGAAGCGTATCCTCTTGGAAGAGGAATTCTTTGTATTTCAGGCGGATAAGGGGGTTGACGCTGATGCATGTCTACATCATCACTTTTGATTCGATTCCGAAGAAGTTGTTCTAAATCTTCTCGCGTGACGAAATTGGACGGTTGATTTCTCTCCAATGGGGTTCTGGCGTGAGTTTCTTCGTCTACAAAGGTATGCCTTGCTAATGTGCCAGCGCCAGGGGTATTGGAGGTGTTCCTCATCGACTCTGTATGGCGCGGATCCTGTGGTAGCCGCTCCGTTAGGGTCTTGAGAAAGACAAGTACTTCTTTCTGAGTCGAAGCCATGTTCGTCTGGCTCTAGCACGAACCTCCTGTCTTTCCATCAATTCAGCAATGGTGATGTAGGGGCGGCTTCCTCTGGCTCCTCCGGTTTCTCGTCCTGATGGTGGAGTAATTGTAATCCTAGTGATGGTCGGAGGTGCCATACTCGACGAAACATTATGGGTGGCAGCAGCAACTCTGGCCCTGGTGACTGGTGGGGTAACACCTGAGGAGCACTTTCCGTGTTACTGGGATTGGTAGGTGGCGTAGAAGATTTAGGGGTGGCCGCATCTTTGGCCCTGGTGATTGGCGGTGTAATACCTGAAGGAGAGATCTCCGTGCTGCTGGGATTAGTAGGCGGCTTGTTAATACCGCTGGGAGGAGCGTTAGCAACTGGGACGGTTACCGTGCTGGTGTTCTCAGGGTTCGTTGTTGACCCGGATCTAAGTTCTACCATATTGAGTTTGGAATTGAAGGACGAAATTGAAAGCTAGAAGTTGATATTGCAACCGAGAGACTGATCTCCCACTGTGGTCGCCAATTGTTTGAGGGTAAAAACGGTTTCTGCTGATTTCGGTAATTTCGAGTGTGTGAGTGAGAAACGGGTCTAAACCCTAAACAATGTACTACAAGGGAGTACTTTGATTCGAGATATCAATCTGTACAAATCCGGCCTAAACCAAAAAATGGTCGTTCCTGACTTGATTCGGTCACAAAATGAATGAGAAGGGTTGGTCTAGGGAGGGAAGCGAAGAGAGTGTTGAGACCAGAATAGTTGATTCGGGAAGAGTAGTTGTTTGACGACTTGTACCAGAAAGTAGAAAGCTAACAGACGGGAAAGCTAACAAGTGATTTCTGAGTGTTGTATTCTCCTGGCCAAAACTTGTCTTTGGTGGAAATAGGTGAGACCTATTTATACAAGTCGCAACGAAACGTACCTTGGTCTCGTAAGAAGTAGAAACAGTTGAGTAAATGGAAGAAAATGGTAACGGGTAACGCCTGGAATTGATGTTTCCATAATGAAGGAAACTTTTCACCATTACTTATTGTATTTACTAACCGCCTCACCCTTATGACACTTTGTTGTAACGGGCGTAGTGTACACCGCACGCTGTAAACCGCCAGACCAATACCCTGATGAGCATCCCCCAGCTTATGACATGTTTTGATATCTCGAGTGTTTTCGTGGAAAACGTGTAGCATGTTGCTACGTGTGGCGTGGCCAAAGTATTTGGCTTTTGTAGCCAAGTTGGTGTCGTGACCAAAGAATAGGCATCTTAGACAGGTTGGTGTCGTGACCAGAGAGTTAGCATCGCAGCCAAGTTGGTGCCGTGACCAAGAGTTAGCATCGCAGCCAAGACATTGCCACGAGTCGTCTGGTGGCAGGTTTGTACGGATGAGATCTACATCTCAGGAGGAAGGGTAGCCGTAGATTGTTGCAACCCTTCGTTTGGAAAACAACGGCATGGTGTAGCGCTTTCATGCTCTTGGCACGGCCAAATTAGGGTTTTGGCGTCGTGGCCAAGAAATGGCGTCGCGGCCAAGAGATTGCCATAAATCGTTTGGTGGCAAGTTTGTATGGCTGAGATTCGTATCTCAGGAGGAAGGATGGTCGTTGATTGTTGCAACCCTTCGTTTTCAGCCAGTGGCATGGTTTAGGCGCGGCCGAGCTAGGATTTTGGCGTTGTTTAGGCGCGCGCCAAAACTAGGGTTTTGGCATAGTTTAGGTGCGACCAAAATTAGTGCTTGGAACTGGGCCAAAAGTGGTCATGCGTTTGATGGCAAGCTTGTACGGCTGATATCTGCATCTCAGATGGAAGGGTAGCCGTTGATTATTGCAACTCTTCGTTTGGAAGCCAGCATCATGGTGGTAGGGCCGCATGGCTTTGGCATGTTTTAGGAGCGGCCAAAATTAGGTTTTTGGCATAAACCGTGACGTTTGGCCTTGGGCCGGAAGTTTCCATGCGTTAGTTGGCGAACTAGGACGGCTGAGATCTGCATATCAGATGGAAGGGTAGCCGTTGATTGTTGCAACCCTTCGTTTGGCAGCCAGCGGCATGGTGGTAGGGCCGCATGGCTTTGGCATGTTTTAGGCGCGGCCAAAATTAGGGTTTTGGCATAAACCGTGATGTTCGGCCTTGGACCGTAAGTTTCCATGCGTTAGGTGGCGAACTTGTACGGCTGAGATCTCCATCTCAGATGGAAGGGGAGTCGTTGATTGTTGCAACCCTTCGTTTGGCAGCCAGCGACATGGTGGTAGGGCCGCATGGCTTTGGCATGTTTTAGGCGCGGCCAAAATTATGGTTTTGGAATAAACCGTGATGCTTGGCCTTGGGCCGGAAGTTTCCATGCGTTAGGTGGCGAACTTGTACGGCTGAGATCTGCATCTTAGATGGAAGGGTAGCCATTGATTATTGCAACCCTCCGTTTGGCAGCCAACGACATGGTGGTAGGGTCGCATGGCTTTGGCACAGTGGTGCGGCTGGCATGGTTGGCATGCCTTAGCGCGGAGATGTGGCTGGCATGGTATGCCATTGGTACCGTGGTGCGTATGGCATGGTTGGCATGCCTTGGCGCGGAGATGTGGTTGGCATGGCATGCCATTGGCACTGTGGCGCGGATGGCATGGTTGAAACGCCTTGGCGCAGAGATGTGGCTGGCATGGTATTCCATTGGCACTGTGGTGCGGATGGCATGGTTGGCATGCCTTGGAGCGGAGATGTGGATGGCATGGCATGCCATTGGCACTGTGGCGCGGCTTGCATGGTTGGCATGCCTTGGCGCCGAGATGTGGCTGGCATGGTATGCCATTGGCACTGTGGTGCGGCTGGCATGGTCGGCATGCCTTGGCGCGGAGATGTGGATGGCATGGTATGCCATTGGCACTGTGGTGCGGCTGGCATGGTTGGCATGCCTTGGCGCGGAGATGTGGCTGGCATGGTATGCCATTAGCACCGTGGTGTGTTTGGCATGGTTGGCATGCCTTGGCGCGGAGATGTGGCTGGCATAGCATGCCATTGGCACGTTCGGATAGCATGCCTGGATGGCATGGGTAGAGATGATGCCAGTCAGTACCGAGGGCTCTGCCGTGGAGCATGGCATATATGTAAAAAAAAGGTACCCCGGTAATTTTACAGACATGTTGGACGGTTCAATAAATGTGCTAGTGGCGACATTATTACTCAAGTGTGACGTCACTATTTGACCAAGGTTTTACGAGTGTAACCCTAAGCTAAAAACCACCATCAACACGTACCCAAACATGTACACTTAGTTGGTTCAACAGTAGTTAACCAAATGGTTAGCCATATGAGCACTTTCATATAAACCATATTCTTCTTTACCATAACTAGTTCAAATGACTCAAATGAACTAGTTAGAGAGTTGTTCAATTGCTTAGATCTTATATAAGTATACAAGACACAATCGAAGCAAAAACGATTTGTTTCACTCGAATAGATTCATGAACTTTATTGCCACAGTTTGAAAACTTGCATTCCTTAGTTTATATAAGTTTAAGTTCACGAATAATCGTTTTTAAAAAATAACCAACTTAAGTACGCATACTGGTACGCGGACTTAAGTACCCGGAATAAGTGTGTTTTCAGTTCACAAATGCCAGCAGAAATTCACGGGATGTGAACTTCCGACAGTAAGCGGACTCTAGTTTCGGTTTTCCTGAGCAGCAAAGTACGCACACTATGGTTCAAGGAATAAGGACTTATACACGTATGATTTACCACAAAATTTTTATACCCAACCATGGTTATATAATCTAAACTCTCATTTCAATCATCGTGACATTCTTAGAGGATGTTATATAGTTGTTGTTCACACACTATTTTTTGTCAAAGCAATTTTCAAGTAATTGAAACTTAATATGACTTTCGTCACTAGTAAAGATGAACTTGGCCAAAGCGAAATCTTACCAACACATATTTCGAGAAATAAATAAGCAATATAAACTCGGCTCAAAATAGGTATAATCAAAGTCTATATAGCAAAACGACTTTTGTCTCAAGATAGGAGATAAAGTAGATAGACTTTTGAGTGATAGATAAGTTCAAGTCTCCACATACCTTTTAGTCGATGAAGTTCCACCAGTTCCTTCAGTAGTTCTTCGTCTTTGTATGATGATCGCCATGGAGTCTTGAGCTCAACTACACTTTCTATCCTAGTCCGAGACTTAGCTATAGTAGACTAGAAATCAAGACTTATAGTTTTGATCACTAACATTGACAAACATGCTTGAGATAGAAATGCATGCGAGTTCGACCGAGTAATGCTCTAACAATCTCCCCCTTTGTCAATTTTAGTGACAAAACTATCAATACATATGGAATACAAAAAAAGATAAATAAATTTTAGTAGCTCCTATTCCACATGTCTAATCTTCAAAAATAAGTTAGGATCGCTTATACCATGTTACTAGAATAAGTTATGACCGGTTCTACCTTGTCTCCTTATACTAGTTAGGATCGGTTATACCTTGTCATACAATATAGGCTATGACCGGTTCTACCTTGATTCTCAACATAAGTTAAGATCGGTTCTACCTTGTGACCTTGCATTGGTAATCCAAATGTTATTCAATGAAAAACCGGAACAACACACTTATTGATTTCCCTTTCGATTACAGAACAAGTTCGTACATCTACCTCCTTAAACCAATGTAATAATACATAGTTTCCTAGCATGAAATCACACCTATATACCATACATAATCAAGTAACTAAATACATACATTATGTTGATTTCGTATTTATGAAGTTCAAAAGATAAGCGTTATAATTCGTAATTCAATATAATTCCTTGATACTTTGATCATAATAAAGCGACTTGAAAGATAAGTTAGGAAAGGAAACAAGTCAAGTCAGTATTACTAACCTCAAGTGGAAGGATGATGTCTTCGTTGTAGTCGTTACTTCTTCACATTCTTCGGGTCTACAAAGTAATACTTGTAAGTCACAATATTCCTAGACTTTCTAGTCCAACCTAAACGGGGCTGACTCTAGTAATTAATCAAGCGACTCTAGATGAGTTTTGATTCTAAATTATGACAACCAAACTTGACATACCAACGTTGAGTGGATTCAACCGAGCAATAATATAACACGAAGTTCTACAATTTGGTTTCTCGGAATCAACTTCATGAAACTAAATAACAATTGGAAGCAAGGTTTATCGAAGGATTAAATAGTTGAAATCAGCATGGTATGACACAATCAGTGTACACTATGGTGGAGGCTATTCAACAGTCCATCAAGGTGGAACGTCGTGTTCTTCCTTCTTAAAGAGTAACACAAAATCGTCAACCTGCTCGTTTTCAAGGTAACTTTAAACCTAATTATACTTCATCTTCTCGTTATCAACCCCGTAATTTTAATCCATCTTCCATCCCAACTTATAAAGAGGAATCCCCATATTTTCAGTGCGAACAACAAATCCAAGTTACCAATTTTACCTATTCACAATCACTTGCACAATATGCTCCTCTCATCCTTCCAACTCACAAAACAGTCAAGCAGTACCACAAAAACCTTTTTCTTCTACCACTCACCTACCCAATAATACTCTTTTCCCAAATAGAAATAGTCTAACCTTTCCACCTCAAAATAAACCTCCAAACCGATATACTAAGTTTAGAGGAGAAAAGTGCAATAAATGTCAACAGACTGGCGATTAATCTAGGGATTGTCGTAAGTTCAATGTTTTTGTGAGTGACTCTCTTGAAGAACAAAAAGAGGACTTTGCCAGTGAACATGATTCCTCCAAGGAGGTGTATGGCTCATATGGTGAACACTTTATGGGTATGATTCGTCATTTATTTCTATTTGATCCATGTGCATATCAAAGGCATAACATTTTTAAATATAAGTGTGAGATAGAGGAAAAGTTTGTGACTTAATATTGGATAATGGTAGTGTCGATAGTTACATCGTTTCCATTGTAGTGGAAAAGTTAGGGGTACCAGTAAAACCACACCCTCACCCTTATACGGTTGGTTGAACTAATAACTCGTCGTCTCAAAAAATAACTCACAAATGTCCTGTGAAGTTCTCTTTTCCAAATTTTGAAGATACAGTACTTTGTGATGTATTAATATGAATGATACTCATCTTCTTCTTGGAAGACCTTGGCAGTACGATGCTCATGTGGTTCATAATTATTATGAAAATACTTACACATTCTACAAAGATGGGAAACATAAAATCTTACATCCTTCCAAGTCTTCAACTGTTGTGGAAACTCGTAGTGACAGCAAAACAAGTGCTTTGGTGGCAACAATTGCTCATTTATTCCATAATAATCACACTTTGCGTTCTCATGAAGATAAAAAACCATCGGTAGAGATTCTTAAAAAGGTACGACCTCTTTTACTTAAATATGGTGCTTTATTTCCAGAGGAATTACCTACTTATTTACTTCCTTTACATAATTTGCAATATCATGTTGATTTAATTCCTGGAGCTTCTCTTCCAAATCAAGCACAACACCGGCTGAGTCCACAAGAACATGAGATTTTAATGGGTTAGGTAAATGATTTATTGAGCAAAGGTTTGATTCGACCAAGAAAACGTTCTTGTGTTATTCCAGCATTTTTAGTTGATAAGAAAGATGGAGGATGTCGGATGTGTATTGATTGTCAGGTGAAAAGACGAGGGTACCCAAATACACCACAATCTTTTTGTTTCAACCTATAAGTTCTCTTACCAAGTGTGATCGTCTATGGACAAAGTCGAGAGAATACAACAACTTCGGTATTCACACTTTGCGTGATCGTCTATGGATACAAGATAGAGACAATACGACAACAAGATAACTTGTCTGATTGACATACTAGATCGAGAAGATATGACAATCAAAGTGTGATATTTGATAATAGGTTCGGTATTAACCAAAATCTATAGGATCACTATCAAGTATAACGGAGTTAACGTATGTGTGTTTTACTTTATTATAATAACAATTATAATGAGAAAAATCAAATTAAAAGACACAACAAGACTTTGTTAACGAGGAAACCGCAAATGCAGAAAAACCTCGGGATCTAGTCCAGTTTTAAATACTCACAGAATTAATCCGCTATAAAAAATCTAAACTAACTTCATATAGTTGAGACCAAGCAGACTATCCCTAGCTACTTAGTTCCCTTAGTATCCACACGCCTTCGACTTCTAGAGTCACGCACGTGAATAGCAAGTCCTTAGATCGTATTCTAAGCAGTGAAGGAAGAATCTGTTTGGAAACAACTCTAATCAATCTTTGCTAAAGATATAGATGAGTCTTTGACAAAGGCCCTTATGTTTATCTAATAAACTCCTTTGTCTGGTTAGACCAATTTAACTTTGACTACTGAAATAGTCAAGTATAGATTCGCAAATTAATTAGTATAGATCTTAAAGAGAAACTATAAAGCGATGCCGATCTCAGCAACTAATCAATCGAATAAATTCGATTCTAGTTGGATCCTAGCCGATCAAGGTTTGTGCACACAATTCACAAGATACGAAAACCAATAAGAAATCTTCTTCGTTTTCAAGTCTTCTTTAACCTTCAATAACCTGTCCAACACCACTTGAATATCTTGTGACAATCACGCACGAAACGAAGTCTGTTAACAATGGATTGTCACAAGATGTCTTTAGATATAACAACAGTTCTAAAGATCTCGTTGATACTTCGATCTAGTTTGAGTGAATCTTATATCAGAAGATAAGATTATCAAGATTAAGCAAACTAGGTGCAATCAAAGTTTCAACAATTGTTAGTCAGTCAAATCAATTCAAAACTAATAACTCTGCAATTATCTAGTTTCCCTCCAACAGTACTCGTAGAGCTTCTTGATCCCACAAAAGTCCTTAAACGAGCGGTCGTAAGAGATTTCACCTAATTAGGATACTTTCCTCTCTGAATAGACGGCTCCACCATAAATAACAAGAAATGAAGTTTTCCTGGCTCTTAGGATGGTTTGCTAGAAATGCAAACTTAGGTATTTATAGACCAAGGATGTTTGGACACCAAAGAATTT
This sequence comes from Papaver somniferum, assembly GCF_003573695.1. Classification (NCBI taxonomy): domain Eukaryota; kingdom Viridiplantae; phylum Streptophyta; class Magnoliopsida; order Ranunculales; family Papaveraceae; genus Papaver; species Papaver somniferum. Next base: position 13,821,432 of record NC_039367.1, on the reverse strand, counting down.
CCAAAACCGAAAGTATTCTCAAGATATGCAATGAATGACAAAATCCGGTTTTCATAATTCCAATAAATGTTTGTCCAATATTTCCGAAATCTCCAATTAATAAATGCACATTACTAATTATTATTCTCTAGAGATATGCATTTAATTGCTGGTAATTAAAGTATATAAAACCAAAAATCTTAATTAAAAAATTCTCAATTTATTTCGGAAAGGATCTCCTTGAGTACTAAGGAAAATCTTTGAACAATAAATGATAAGAGTTATCTCTCGTGTTCAAAGTATGTTGACATCTTTTCACTGTAAATCCTTATTTCATATATTTACATGGATTTACATTTTTAGAATCAATTATACCACACTTCCAAACAAGTTTAGAATTGGTTCACCTGTATTCAAAGACTACTATGTGATTGATCAAATACCAAATCACATACACGGGTTCAATCGGTTCTACCAATCACTAGGATTGGTTATACCTAATTATGGAAACACTTGAAAATTGCTTTGAAGCTAATAGTTTGTGTGAGACAGTTATTGTCGTCTTCCGAGAATGTTTCAATGGTTGAAATGAGAGTTTAGAATAATTGGATATAAGCACAGTATGCGTACTTTCATATGTGTAATCCAAGTCCAGGAACCATGGTATGCATACCCGTATGGTGTTCAAATATGGACTAGGTCCTGGGGGTTTTCTGCATTTGCGGTTTTCCTCGTTAGCAAAATTCTGGTGTCTATGTTATTTATTTTCCGCATTATATTTAATTATATAATTGAAATGTCACAGGTTGTGTGTTGAATCGATCAATTGGTAAATCCAACCTTTGGTTGTTGATTGAAATTGAATGATCCTTGAATTTGGTACCGTGCAAGTTACTTCTTGCATATTCAATTGGGCTCGCAAATTCATATTTGCTGATTGCAGATTGAATTGAGAAAGAGGGATACAAAACTCTTTGATATAATTTTTCTAGATTGAGTCTGACTGTCTAGTTGATTCTCTTGAAAGTATATTGGAATTTGTCTATTCAGATTGCCAAACGAAATATTGGGTGTGGTTGTTAGACCCGCGCTTTTTCACATACATATTACTAAGCGAAATATTGGCTGTGGTTGTTGCACCCACGCTTTTTCAATTAGTATCAGACCAGGCAAATACATTTAAGGCCTTATAAGTTTGTGTTTGTAGCAATCTGACTCTATGGAAAGTAGTGCTATCTCTGACAATGCAACACCGGTTCAGAAGCTCTCTGATTTTGTTCAAAGTCTTGAGTCTCCTGAGAAACCTCTCATTCTTCTCCATTGACTGAAATCGTGTTTGACTGGGAAAAATGCCTAGATGAACATTCTTTCAGATGAAAGTGATTCAGAAGAGGGACAAGATCTTGACGAGGAATTATCACAATATATCAAGCTTTTTGACCATCTCTTAAAGATAAAGAAGTCAACAGCTTGCTTGGATGAATATTTGGCTCCTCTTTGTCAAGAAAACAGGAAATTGAGAAAACTCTTTAAGGGATATGATTGCGGTTACAAACTCTTATAATCTATTCTTAAAGATTGTGAAGAAGATGTGCGCTCAAATAATTCTGAATGTGATAATCTTCGTCGAAATTTCTTTTTGTTGAATGAAAGACTTGCAGAAACTGAAGCAAGATACGACTCTCAACAAAAATATTTTAACGACAGAGAAATCAGCCTTCTCGTCGGTGAAAAAAATTGGAGGATGATCTTGCTGCTTCTCTTAATAAGGTCAAATCACTGGAAGAGAATTTGAAAAAAAAAATTCAATGTTAGCTCTACATAATTATCCACTATGTTGGGAGCATCTAAAGAACATCGTGATACACGTGGTCTGGGCTATAAAGGAATAGACGCTCCAAGTAATAGTAAGATCAATTTTTTCTGTGCTAAAGACAAGTTCCTAAGTGAAAATTTCACTGACATCAAAAGTGAAAAACTTCCTTTAGCAGTTGATATTCATATGAACAAAGTTTGTCCACCTTCGAAAACACCTCATATGAGAACAGTCAAAACATTCCCTCCAACTGCTATTATTATGGGAACAAAGGTCACCTTGAAGGGGGATGTCGTTTCCGACATCGTAATGAAAAACTTCATAACATTCTTGTATGGATGTCTAAAGAATTAATCAAACCTACTTCTCATTTTGCCGAAGTAAAATTTCTTGTCTGCAATCAAGAAAAGTGTTGTGATGAGCCAATTCTAAAGCGATTCTAGTAAGGGGCGCTAATTAGGGTTGCAGCATACTAAAATCTGAAGCAAGTTGTTACCTTCCCAAAGACAGTCGTCACCTTCCCAGGGAGTTGAAGCAAGTTGTTATCTTCCCGAAGCCAGTCGTCACCTTCCCAGGAAACTGAAGCAAGTTGTTATCTTCGCGAAGCCAGTCATCACCTTCCCAGGGAACTGAAGCAAGTTTTTATCTTCCCAAACCAAGTCGTCATCTCCCCACGGAACTAAAGCAAGCTGCCATCATTCCACGGGCCCACAATTCTTCCCGAGTTTTACTGTCGAGCTGTTTTCACCTCCCGAACGAGCTTAAAACCTAAATATTCCCTCGTGGAAAGATAGGAAATTCTTTTCCGTTCATAATGGATGGGCGGACCGTCAAAACCCGAGTTCGTAAGAGAATTCTACAACGATTCTAGTAAGGAGCTTTAATTAGGGTTTCGGCATGCCAAACCCTAATTTAGACAAAGTTGTCAGGCGCCATCACCACCATTTGATATCCGAAGTTCCATCATCATCACCATTTCCACCATTCCAAGCCGACAAATGCTAGAGGCTCCATTCCAAGCCGACCAATGCTGACGGCTCCATTCCAAGACGACCAATGCTGACGGCTCCATTCCAAGGCGACCAATGCTGACGGCTCCATTCTAAGCCGACCAACGCCAAAGATCCATTCCAAGCCGCACAATGCCTACGGCTCCCATTCCAAGCCGACCAACGCCAGCGGCTCCGTTCAAGCCGCACCAACGCCAACAACTCGCTAAGCTATCACCTCTGCTTTCCCTAGACCAGCCAAAATGACGCGTGACCAAGCCAAGCCGACAGTATGCATCTCAACTAGCAACCGCCTTTACCATTTCACGGTCTAACCAGCAACACCACGAGTATAATTTACGCAAGGCCGCCAACACGATAATCACGAACTCTCCTTACCTCTCGAAAAGGTTAGTCGAATCTTCCTGACCATCTTTCCGTGACTTGCCATTTCGATTTTGTCCTGGCCTGTCACCATCTTATGCTTACCTCGCAACAATGCTCCTGTTCTGAGCTAAGCAGGGGACTTAATGTTGATGGTGGTTTTTAACTTAGGGTTAAAATCGTTAAACCGTACAACTTACATGACGTCACTTTGACCATTAGCACATTTATTGAATCAATCAGCATGCATACGTAAGAATTACCAGGGTACCTTTTTTTTATGTGTCATGTTCCACGGCAGAACCCTTAACATTGACCGACATCATCTATGTCAAACCCTAACTCTCATGCTACAGCGCCAAGGCATGCCAACCATGCCATCCGCACCACTGTGCCAATGGAAAACCATGCCAGCCACATCTCCGCGCCAAGGCATGCCAACCATGCCAGCCGTATCACTGTGCCAATGGCAAACAATGCCAGCCACATCTCTGCGCCAAGGCATGACAACCATGCCAGCCACATCTCCGCGCCAAGGCATGCCAACCATGTTAGCCGCACCACTGTGCCAATGGAAAACCATGCCAGCCACATCTCCACGCCAAGGCATGCTAACCATGCCAGCCACACCACTATGCCAATGGCAAACCATGCCAGCCACGTCTACCGCGCCAAGGCATGCCAACCATGTTAGTCGCACCATGCGCCAATGGCATGCGAAACCCTTGGCACCACCATGCCAAGCCAACCGCACCTTGCCTTGTCCCCAACCATGCTAGCCGCACCATGCTCCAATGGCATGCCAAACCCTTGGCCCCACCATGCCAAGCCAACCGCACCTTGCCTTGGCCCCACCATGACAAGCCGTCCGTACCAAACCCTTGGCCCCACTATGCCAAGCCATCCGCGCCATTGGCCTTGACCCCACCATGCCATCTTTCCCTATGAGGCTACCAAAACGAAGGAGTGCGACGATTAACGGACACCCTTCCATCCTAGATGCAAATCCTAGCCGTCCAAGGTCGCCAAACAACGCATGGTAACCTTTGGCACAAAACCCTAGTTTTTGCCACGCCAAACCGCGCCAAGGCATGCCATGCCACATGTGCCAATGGCATACCAACCACCTTGTTGCGCCATACCATGCCGTCCTTCCCCATGCGGCTACCAAAACGAAGTCGTGCGACGATCAACGACCACCCTTTCATCCTGGATGCAAATCCTAGCCGTCCAAGGTCGCCAAACAACATATGGTAACATTTTCCCAAAACCCTAGTTTTGGCCATGCCAAACCGGGTCAAGGCATGCCATGCCACATGTGCCAATGGCATGCCAACCACCTTGCCGCGCCATACCATGCCGGCCTTCCCCATGCGGCTACCAAAACGAAGGCGTCCAACGATCAACGGCCACCCTTCCATCCTAGATGCAAATCCTATCCGTCCAAGGTCGCCAAACAACGCATGGTAACCTTTGTCCCAAAACCCTAGTTTTGGCCACAGCAAACCGCGTCAAGGCATGGCATGCCAACCATCTTGCCGCGCCATACCATGCGGGCCTTCCCCATGCGGCTACCAAAACAAAGGCGTGCAACGATCAACGGCTACCCTTCCATCCTAGATGCAAATCCTAGACGTCCAAGGTCTCCAAACAACGCATGGTAACCTTTGTCCCAAAACCCTAGTTTTGACCACGCCAAGGCATGCCATGCCACATGTGCCAATGGCATGCCAACCACCTTGCCGCGCCATGCCATGTCGGCCTTCCCTATGCGGCTACCAAAACGAAGGTCTGCAACAATCAACAGCCACTTTTTCATCTAAGATGCAGATCTTAGACGTCCAAGGTTACCAGCTAACACATGGAAACCTTTGGCCCTAGTTTGGTTGCGCCTAAACAAAGCCAAAACCCTAACTTTTGGCCGCGCCTAAAATGGGCCATATTAAAGCCATACTGATCATACTTTCATGCCACTGGCTACCAAACGAAAGGTTGTAATAATCAACGGCTACCTTCCTCTTAAGATGAAAAATCTCGACCGTTGAAGGTCACCACCGAGCCGGCAAGTCTCCCAAGCTCAACTTGCCAGACAACAACAACATGCTACATATTTTCCACGAAAACACTCGAGACATAAACACATGTCACAAACTGGGGGATGCTCATTGGGTATTGGTTTGGCGGTTTACAGCGTGCGGCGTACACTACGCTCGTTATAAGAAAGTGTCATAAGGATGAGACGGTTAGTAAATACATGGAGTAATGGTGAAACGCTTTCTTTTATGGAACATCAATTCCAAGCGTTACCGGTTACCACCTCCTCCCATTTACTCACCCGTTTTCCGTTTCTTAATGAGACCAGAGTACATTTCACTTCGACTTGTATAAATAGACATTACCTATTTCCACCGAACAACAAGTTCTGTTGAGGAGCATACAACATTCAGAAAACGTTTGAGAGCTTTCCCATCTGTTAGCTTCCCACTTTCTGATACAAGTCACAAAACAACTACTCTTCCAGAATCAACTATTATGGTCTCAACACTCTATTCGCCTCCTTCCCCAAAACCAACCCTTCTCCTCCACTTTGTGACCGAAGCAAGTCTGGAACGGCCATTTCTTGGTTTAGGCCGGACTTGTACAGATTTATCTCTCGAATCTAAAGTACTCCCTTGCAGTACATTGTTTAGGGTTTAGATTTGTTTCTCACCCACATCACACGAAATTATCAAAACCAGCAGAAACTGTTTTCACCCTCAAACAACGGGCCATGAAGATAAATTCAGATTGACATACCCGTACGTGTTGGTCTGGTTTCCTTCGAAGTCTTTCATCGTGATAGTCTTCCGTATGATTTTTCCTGGGCGAACCTTGGCTGTCCTGAGAGTCTTGAGAGTAATCACATTCGAAGACGCTCCTGTGTCGATGAGGGCCCTCTTGAACTCTGAATCCTTGATGCGTGCAGTCACATGTAGGGCCCGGTTGTGACCTTCCTCTACCATCATGTATTCTTCTGTAAATGTGAACGTGGGTCACGGCTTTACCGGATGAAGAAGAACGCCTTGTCTGCCAAGATGCATCGTGGGTCTTAGCCCTCAATGATGCGAGTTGGTCCTCCTCCTGAATTGACGCCCACGTGGGGAGTGGGATGCAATGAACTTTGTCTGATTCTTCCCGCGGAGCTTCTCTTGGTTTAAACAATTCCACTCCATATATCGGTGCATAAGGAGACAACGATGCAGGGATACGAATGAGTTCCCAATTCAGCATAGTCTTCAGGCACTAGTGATACGTCGAAGGGAAAATTCTATTGTCATGAAGCCACGGTCTCCCAAGTATCATATGGTAGTCTGGATCCTTTTCTATGACTTCGAATTTCATCTTTGATTGGACGGGCCCTACAGATAAATTCAGATTGACATACCCGTACGTGTTGGTCTAGTTTCCTTCGAAGTATGTCATCATTGTAGGCTTCCGTATGATTTTTCCTGGGCAAACCTTGGATGTCCTGAGAGTCTTAAGAGTAATCAAATTCGAAGACGCTCCCGTGTCGATGAGGGCCCTCTTGAACTATGAATCCTTGATGCGTGCAGTCACATGTAGGGCTCGGTTGTGACCTTTCTCCGTCATCATGTCTTCTTCTGTAGATGTGACATTATTAACAGATATCTCTGGCGTTTTCGAGACATCTGGACACAAAGGAGTTAAGTGCACATCCAGGGCTATCTGGTTGTTTGCAGCAAATGTCTCCGCCCATTGATTCTTCGAGAGGTGCAAAAGTTCGCATAAACTTTCCACTAGAGAAGCCGCTTCCTGATCTACCGGCCTCTGTTTCCTCTGGAGAGCGAGCTGAAACGCCTTCTTCTGGAGAGAGAGCTGAAACGACTTCTGTTGGAGAGAGCTTTGAAGTAGCTTCTGTTGGAGAGAGCGTTGAAGAAGCTTCTGTTGGAGAGCGCGTTGAAGCGGCTTCTTCTTCAGTTTGATTTCCCCTTGCGGATTACATGCTTCTTGACCATCTCTCTTGTGTTGAAGAAGTTCTTGACTGACGGCGAAGGAATTTCATGCTGAGCCTCAGTCCCCAAGCGTGGTCTACGTGTCTCTATCTTGTATGCCCGATGAATCTACCATAATAAAGGTATCGCCATCCAGCCTTCGTACTAGTAGTCATATTACTTCTCCATGGGTAAAAATATACAGAAGTTTAGATTACCTTTATACGTAGTGGTTGTTGATATGGTGAAGCTCTGGATGGTATCAATCGACGAGCAACAAAGGTTCTTGGCAACAACTGTGATCAGAAGAGACTGGCAGGGAGAGGCGTGGTGGCAACTTGCACGAACTTGGCACTCTTCATACAATAGTAGAGATCATCTCGTTATTAGAGGGAGAAGCTGGAACCGATGGCTTTCTTGATATTTCTTCATGGAATAGAGAAGAGGGAGACAGTCCTCTTCCCACGAGTATCCACTGAGATTTCGACTTGATAGATGTTGTCACGCTAGGTTCATGAGGCCTTCTTTACGTCTGTTCTCTTGAGTATATCCTCGTCTTTGGACATCTTGGAATCATAATGATAGCGTGCTTACATCTCTCTAAATTCACCATATTTGAGATGGGCAGTGCTAAGCAGTCCCCAGTCATACTCCTTTTCCATTATCATCTTTGGATCGTGTCTTTGAGGAGTAGGGAAGTTCCTCTTGAGTCCCAGGTGCAATCTCCTTTGGTAACACAACTACTTCTTCTACGGGAGACGAAATTCTGAAAGCGTCTCTCATTGATGTAGTTATCGTCGATCCAGACATGGAATATCTTGGACGTTGTTTCATCATTGTGGCAGTCGTGCATATGGTACTGGAGTTGGAGTTGGAGTTGGCGATTTTGGACGCACAGGATGTTGTATCTCCGTGGTTTTTGATGAGTGCTAAAAAGTGCATATTTCTATATATTTTTCTTGGCATTTAACTCATCCTTTGTGCATTAATTCTACATTTTATCCCATATTCTGTATTTTCATTGTTTTCAAGAATAAATATTTTTCTTACTTAATCTTGCATTTTTAGGTAATAAATGAAGTTCGGATGAGTCGCGGAGCGAAAAGAGCAGAAAAGTAGTGAAAAGCCAGGAAGAATTACGCAAGGAAGCCGCAAAGAATGGAGCACACGTCCAAAAAGCTAGGAATGGGCTCAAGAAGGAAGAATTGTTCTTAAAGAAGATATGGGCTTGGCATACCCAAGGCCCAAAACCCTTACCCAAACCCATTTTATATATCCATAACCGCCTCCATTCTCAGCCGTTAGATGGGACTACATCGAAATCCTACGGTCGCTCCTTCGTAGAGCATCAAAATCTGAAGTCTCTGCAAAACACCACAGCGCTTAAATTCCAAGCCTTCAGATTAGATTGTAGTTGAATCCAACGATCGCTTCTTTGCCTGCGCATCAAACCTCGATACTTCCGCTTAACACTACAACACCTAACTCCATATGGTGTCGTTAATTTTGTTGTATTGTATAATCCAACGGTCGCTTCAGGATCCACTTCATCTCACCGTCAGATTGATCTTTCATCTCCATATCCCACGGTCGAGATTCGCCAAACATCGAACTCGATGCTCCCGCTACACACCATAGCGACCGAACCCTATGACCTAACCAAACATCCCCTTCTTCCCAAAACAATCGACCTTCACCTTCTTCCTCTCCACCATACCCTGTGCAGAACCACCACCATCACCCTGCCACTGCCATCGCCACCACCTACTCTATAGCCACCTAAACACCACCACCAACTCCACTATAATCATTCCCCCCATCTTCTAGCCATCTATCCTACCAATTTCTTTTCTTTTCTTTCTCAGAAAACCCTAGGAAAGAAATTGGTACAATAGCTAGGGCTAGAGAAGAAATCAGAGGCATGGAGAGGAGCAGGAGACTAAGGAGAAGAATGGGTCGAAGTCAGTAGAGTGTAATCGCGTCAATTTGGGTAAGAATTTACCAAACCCTAGTTCTGTCAATTTGGGGGTTTTTACATAAATCCTAATTAGGTTGAGATAGAGCATGGAGAAGATAAAGTGGGTGATATAGGGTAGGTAATTGAACCTAACTGTGATTTTCTGTCACATTAGGTAGAACCCTAATGTCTACTGTTTTGGGAATTTTTGGGTGAAAAGGGTGTAAACCCTAATTATGTAATTGGGTATAAAAAGGGGACTGTGGTGTGTGTAATGAATTATGCCTGGATTAGCCAGTGTGTCACCCAAGAGCACTGGAATAGCCAGTGTCTCAAGGGTTAGTTTTTAATTTGCAACTATCTTTATGTTTATTCCATTACTCTTGTTTAGTTTCAGTTCAGTTGCTCTTATTTAGTTTCAATTCAGTTCATGTTTTTGTTTTATGCTCAGTTCAATGCTCTGTTTAGTAATTGTTTTGTTTTTGTCGCTGTTATGTGAGCTCACATGTATTTGTGTATAGCTAGGCTGAGATGTTGCCTTAAGTCACTGTTAGTGGTGGAATGCTAGGTTATAATTCTTGTAAATTGAGCTGATTGAGTAATGGAGGAATTTAGTGCTCAACTGTGCTTGTGATTGATTGTGCTGTCAAAAGACAGTCAATGCTAGGAGTAAACAGTTGAGCAAGCTTCTTCTCCTTCCATTCCATTTATGTATGCCCTGGAACATAGGCAGGCTTGAACCTTCACCTAGCTCCATTAGGGACAGGGATTTAACATAGAATTACACTATCTGGCTAGGTCACAAGGTGGATTCATAACCTAGTTGTGTTGTTTCTCTGTTTTGTATATGTAATTTTTCTCCCCTGCCATTGCCCTTGGCTTAGGCCTTGGTTCCATTGTTCTTGTTTAGTTTCATTGTTCTGTCACCTGTTTTGTGTTTTGTATTTGTATCTGTTTCCTTGTGTTTTTTGTTTTATCATCCATTGTCTCATTATTTCACTACCATCTTCATTGCTTTGTAAATATCACAGCTTCACTGCCACTATTTGCTCTTTCTTCTCATTTGTTTCTCATGTTCTTGTTACTGCATTCATTACCTTGTTTTACAAAAGCCCAGTGTAATCTAGTTCATAGCTCAGAAGCCTAGCTAATCTAAAGGCTCAGTTCATTCCAAAAATCAAAGGTCCAGTCCAGTTCACATCAAAAGACCAAAAGCCCATAAGTTCACAGTCAATCCAAAAGCCCACTGAGCCCAAAACCATTTCATTGTTACAAAAACCCACTAAGCCCAAAGCACAATTAGAAGCCCAATTTCAGTTTAGGGTTTGTTTATTTTATTAAAAAAAAAACTGTATTAGGGTTTATTATTTTTGTAATTTTTCTTTATTTTTTTGGACTTTTGGACTTTTGGACTTTGGGACATTATTTTTTTATTACCTACGGAAGGGTACTTTAAAAATAAACTGTTTGTAGAGAAGGAGGACAATTACGATATTGTCTCTGCACCTTGGGTTCGTACACTAGACATCGGAGTCAGTGGCCCGAGTCGCCTACAACCGATTCATCCTCCGTCTGGAAGGGAGGTAAGATTCTAAACACTCGTGAATCCCCTGTCAGCGAGTTACTGGACTCCTTCGTATGCATATATGTTGAGGACTGAATACGGACATTTATTTTTCTAGTAAAGGGCAAGGCCTGGACATACAAGATAAGGGTTCGGATTTCATCATTGTTCTCTTCTTGCCCGCTTTAGGAACACGTAACATACGCGAACCTAAGCCTAAAATTTTGACTAGAACGAGACCGATAGGGTAACGAGCTTAACAGGAAAGTCATTCGAAAAATATTGGTTACTCTTTTAAGCATACTTCGAAGTTCTTGAAGGTTTCTGTAAGTTGAATGCGTGACTGCGCCGCCTTGTAATACCGGTGAGGCCTTGGGTATCAAAGCTCCACCGAGCTTCCCTCGGCTCTATTCAACTTACTTTAACTCAGATTGATTCCAGAGGGGTTTTCTTAAATTATAAAGAATTCCTGTTCGAAGAATTAGAAGCTGGTCTAGAAACAATCTAAGTGGAGCCATCATGCTTTTTGTTTGCTAGAAATCAATAGGTTTGATTTGGTTGAGTCGGCCTTGATCTGTGTTTTCTTACCCTTACAATTTAGAAAATTTTATTGTATGCCTGAACGTAAAAGAGACGTACTAGGTGGATTTGTTAAAGAGAAACCTAGTAGTTCGAAGCGTCTCGATTACCTTAATCTAGAAAGTCCGGCTTTTGAAGAGTCTGTTTTTGAACGTTCTTTGACTGAGGAGAGAATCCTTACTGCTCCGATAGCGCCAGAAATGGAAACTTTGAAAGCTTTGTTGAATCCAACTAGGACTACCCATCCTTCGTGTATTAAGTTAGCTGAAACGGAGGCACCCTATGAACTGAAACCTGGGACCTTACAGATGCTCCCAAACTTTTTAGGGAAAGAAAATGAAAACCCTTATTACCATGTTAGGGATTTTGAGGAAATTTGTAGTACTCTAAGAATTAGAGGCTTAGATGATGATGCTTTGAAACTTAGGTTATTCCCATTTTCCCTGAAAGATAAGGCCAAGTCGTGGCTGTATAGTTTGGACTCCGAGTCAATTGAGACATATGAACAACTTACATCTGCCTTTTTCAATAAGTTTTTACCTAGGCACAAAACATCGTCTATTAGGACGCAAATATGCACATTTTCACAACAAGAGGGAGAAACTTTATATAGGTATTTGGAAAGGTTCAATGATTTATTATCCCAGTGTCCTCATCATGGTTTAGAAAAGGTTAGGCTAGTTCAGATCCTTTATGAGGGTTTAGATTATTCCACAACGACGATGGTTGAGTCTCTATGCACTGGTGGATTTGAAAACCAAACTGTTGATGCGGCGATGGAATTTTTTAACGAAATCGCCGAAAAAACCCAGCAATGGGAAAATAGTAGGGCACCCCATAAAACAATTCTTTTAAGTAGAGGAAACGTTAATAGGGTAGAAGGAGGCTATGAATCAGATGCCAAAATTGTTGTTATAACAAAAAGGTTAGAAGCTTTAGAAGTGTGCCAGACTAGTGGTAGAGTGGAGCCTTTTTGGGAAGGCCATAATATTGAAGAGCAGGCCAATGCTCTTTATAATAACACTAGATTTGATAACCGTCAAAAGATTGACCCATATTCAGAAACCTATAATCCTGGTTGGAGAAACCATCCGAACCTTTCATGGTCTTAGGGCCAAAGTCAAGGCCAGTTTAGTAATTCTAATGCTCCCCCAGGTTTTGGCTATACTAAGAATCCTTCAGGACTAGCTCAGTTTCAGAATCAGTCAGGTAAGAAAATCCTAAGTTTAGAGGAATCTCTCGCCTTGTTAACTCAGCAAACTGCAAAATTCCAGTTATCCGTAGAACAGAGTATACAAGCTAGTAACAGGATAGGAAAAGAAAATAGTCAGGCTATTTCCGAGTTAAAAACCCAGGTTGGTCTGATAAGTGATTCTTTGAGAGAAAAAGGTAAGTTTCCTAGTCAAACACAACCCAACCCTAGAGGAGTTCATGAATTAGGTGCAAAACCATCGAATCAATTGAATGCTGTTAGAACCCTTAGAAGTGGTAGAGTTGTAGACAATAAGGTAACCATGCCCGATAGTGAACATACTGTAGTTCACCCCTCAGGATCTCACCTCTCAGGACCAGTAGCTGAAGAGACTGATAAAGTTTCTGATGATGTGAATTCGGTTCCTGAAAGGTCTGATTTTAGGCCTAGAGCCCCATTTCCTCAGCTATTAGTACCAACAAAGAAGGAATCGAACTTTAATGACATAGTGGAGGTTTTTAAGCAAGTTACCATAAACCTTCCCTTATTAGATGCAATTAGGCAAATTCCTGCTTATGCCAAGTTCCTTAAGGATATGTGTACGCGAAAGCGAAAACTTAGCGTCCATAAGAAAGCCTTTTTAGCTAGTCACGTAAGTTCAATCATTCAGAACACCACAACTCCAAAGTACAAAGACCCAGGTTCTCCTACCATTGCTTGCACAATAGGTAACTTCCGGGTAGAAAAAGCTTTACTTGACTTAGGAGCCAGTGTGAACTTACTGCCATTCCATGTATACTTACAGCTAGGACTTGGTGAAATGAAACCTACTCAGATGACACTGCAGTTAGCTGATAGGTCTGTTAAAATCCCTCGAGGTGTTATCGAGGATGTTCTTATTGAGGTCGACAAGTTTATTTATCCAGTGGATTTCGTGGTCCTAGATACCCAACCTGTCCCTGACCCAGAGAACCAGATACCTGTGATTTTAGGTCGCCCATTTTTAGCTACGTCTAATGCGATCATTAACTGTCGAAATGGTGTGATGAGTTTATCTTTTGGTAATATGACTATGGAGATGAACATTTTTAATGTCAGTAAGCAACCTCATGAGCTAGATGACACATGTGTTGAGGAGGTGAACATGATAGAAGCCTTAGTTCAGGAGTCATTACCAAACATCGTCTGAAGACCCATTAGAAAGTTGTCTATCCCATTTTGGTTTAGATTTTGACGACGATAGCACTATTGAACAGGTGAATGCTCTATTAGATTCTACCCCTGTGTTAGACACTGATAGATGGAAAGCTAGGTTCGAACCGTTACCAGTTTCTGAGACTACCCTAATTCCTTCTTTAGAAGAGCCCCCAAAGTTGGACCTTAAACCACTACCCGATACTCTAAAGTATGTGTTTTTAGGCCCATCTGAGACTTTACCTGTGATTGTAGCTTCCAATTTGGATAGTGATCAGGAAAGTAGGCTAGTAAATGTACTTCAAGACAATAAGGAAGCTTTAGGGTGGACTATAGCAGACATTAAGGGTATAAGTCCTACTGTGTGTATGCATCAGATTCATTTAGAGGAAGACTCCAAACCTTCTAGGGAGATGCAACGTCGACTGAACCCTAACATGAAAGAGGTAGTTCGAAAAGAGGTGCTTAAGTTGTTAGATGCGGGTATTATTTACCCAATTTCAGACAGTAAGTGGGTCAGCCCTGTTCAGGTTGTCCCCAAGAAATCAGGTATCACTGTAGTCCAGAATGATAATAATGAATTAATCCCAACCCGAGTGACCACGGGATGGCGTGTGTGTATTGACTATAGGAAATTGAACAAGGTCACAAGGAAGGATCACTTTCCCCTTCCTTTTATCGACCAAATGCTAGAGCGATTAGCTGGACATAGTCACTATTGCTTCTTAGATGGCTACTCCGGTTATAATCAGATCGTTATTGCCCCAGAAGACCAAGAGAAAACCACTTTTACCTGTCCCTTTGGTACCTTTGCGTATAGACGCATGCCTTTCGGGCTATGTAATGCCCCTGCAACTTTTCAGCGTTGTATGATGAGCATATTTTCTGATATGGTAGTAGAACGGTTCTTAGAGGTCTTTATGGATGATTTTTCAGTGTTTGGTTCATCTTTCGATGAGTGCTTGCATCATTTGACATTAGTGTTGACTAGGTGTAAGGAAAAAAATTTAGTGCTTAATTGGGAAAAATGCCATTTCATGGTTAAATCAGGAATTGTATTAGGGCACATCGTCTCTTCAAAGGGTATAGAGGTAGACAAAGCCAAAGTTGACCTTATTAAGACTTTACAGGTCCCAAAAACCGTAAAAGATATTAGGTCATTCCTAGGGCATGCAGGTTTTTACCGTCGATTCATTAAGGATTTTAGCTTGATTTCTAGACCTCTTTGCAATTTGCTTGCAAAAGATGTTAAGTTTGTCTTTGATGATGCTTGTTTAGAGGCTTTTGAGAAGCTTAAAACTTTACTCACTACTGCCCCGATAGTCCAGGCACCTAACTGGAACCTACCCTTTGAGATTATGTGTGATTCTTCAGATTATAGGCGTCGTTTTAGGACAACGAGAAAACAAATTACTTCATGTGATTTATTATGCTAGCAAAACTCTGAATGATGCCCAAATGAACTACACAACTACCGAGAAGGAACTTTTAGCCATCGTGTTTGCCTTGGATAAGTTTAGGTCCTACCTATTAGGTTCTAAGATCATAATCTATACAGATCATGCTGAAATACCTTTTATCTAAGAAGGATACCAAACCTAGATTGATTAGATGGATCCTATTGTTACAGGAATTTTCCCCAGACATTAGAGACAAAAAGGGTGCAAAAATGTAGTAGCAGATCACTTGTCTAGGCTAGTTGTTAGTTCCCCTAGTGATTCCCTTCCTATAAGGGATAGCTTTCCTGATGAACAATTGTTCTCTGTTTCCCAATCACCTTGGTATGCAAATATAGTGAATTATCTTGTTACTGGTCGAACCCCTCAACATTGGGGTAAGCAAGATCGTTCTAGGTTTTTAGCCGAGGTTAAGCATTTCTTTTGGGACGATCCTTATCTGTTTAAGTATTGTCCGGACCAGATTATTAGGAGATGTGTATCTGAGAGTGACCAGTCTAGTATTATCTCCTTTTGTCATGAACATGCATGTGGGGGTCATTTTAGTGCTAAGAAGACTGCTGCTAAGATTTTGCAGTGTGGATTTTACTGGCCTTCGTTGTTTAAAGATTCCCATAGTCATTGTGTTTCTTGTGAGCGTTTCCAGAAGTTAGGAACCATTTCCCGTAGAAATATGATGCCTTTGAACCCTATTTTAGTGATTGAGGTCTTTGATGTGTGGGGCATTGATTTTATGGGTCCATTTCCTATTTCGTTTGGTTATCTTTACATACTTGTCGCTGTAGACTATGTGTCTAAGTGGGTTGAGGCGGTTCCGTGTAGAACGAATGACCACAGGGTCGTAGTCCAGTTTTTGAAAGAGAATATACTTATACGTTTTGGTACGCCGCGAGCTATAATTAATGATGGAGGTTCACTCTTTTGTAATAGACCGTTTTCTCTTTTAATGAAACAATACGGTATTACCCATAAAGTAGCAACCCCATATCACCCTCAGACTAGTGGTCAGGTAGAGGTTTCCAATAGGGAAATTAAACGTATTCTAGAGAAAACAGTTAATCCAAATAGGAAATACTGGTCGTCGAGGCTTACTGATGCCTTATGGGCTTACCGTACTACGTTTAAGACACCCATTGGAATGTCACCTTATCGTTTAGTGTTTGGCAATGCATGTCACCTGCCTGTTGAGTTAGAGCATCGAGCCTATTGGGCTATTAAGAACTTAAATTTTCACTTGACAAGGCAGGATCTCAAAGGAAGCTCCAGCTCAATGAGTTGGACGAGATTCGTAGAGATGCATACGATAGTGCTAAGAAGTATAAGAACAAAATGAAACTTGTGCATGATAGGAATATTTTACGAAATTCATTTTCTCCAGGTCAAAAAAGTTCTTATGTATGACACTCGTTTGCATCTATTCCCCGGGAAGTTGCGCTCTCAGTGGACCGGTCCTTTTGTGGTCCGTACTGTTTTTCCTCATGGCGTTGTTGAGATTGAGACACCAGATGGTAGTAGTTCTTAGAAGGTTAACGGTCATCGATTGAAGCCCTTTTTAGAGCCTTTTCCTACAGGTGATGTTGAGGAGGTCCCTCTGGAGGACCCTGTTTACCTTGATTGACCATCGAGGAGATTTTGTATGTTGTATAATATTTTTTTTTCTTTTTTCGAAGCCGACCGTAACTAACTAAAGCTAACCGTAATTCACCGAAACCAACAGTAACTCATTATACCCAACCGTAATTCAAGTCTTTGGTTTTTCGAAACCAACCATAACTCATTAAATCCATCGGTAACTCATATTTTTGATTTTTCGAAGCCACCGTACCTCACTTAAACCAACTGTAACGAGTTACGATTGGCTTCTGAAAACCAAAAAGCCATCCGTAACTCATACTTTTGGTTTTTCGAAACCAACCGTAACTCACTAAGTCAAACTGTAACGAGTTACGGTTGGCTTATGAAGACCAAAAAGTTTACCGTAACTGGTTCTAAAATCAATTTTTTTCGATCTTGATTGAGAAAAAATAACATATTTCGATCTCATTTGCAATAGATTGATTTTGGGTCTTTGATTAGAATTAGAGAATTGAATTTGTTTTTCTTTTTTAGGTTTGATTGATGGAAGGGTTTTTAGTGATAATTGATTTTGAAAAATAAATAAATTATGAAAGGGTAACTTAGACACTGACTATATTTTTAGGACACCCCCTAACCAACTAACTAGACATTAGTATCATGGTGAATTCCCTCTAATGGATTCAACAACCCCTATAATAGGTTTCTTTTGAAAACATTGGAACTAGAGCTTCTCCAATGGTAGTTGTGTGTGTTTCCTAGGTCGTAACACAAACAAGACATCCTCATTCCAATTTTTCCTTAGGTTTAGTGAGGAAAAATAGTTCATCTCCAATTGTGTTGTTTGTGGTTTCTTATTGACTGAATGTAAATTTCTTTTTTAATAATTTTTAGATTTTTTTTTATTTTATTAACAAAATGTCGGGGAGTTATTTTCTAAACACACCAAATTAAGAACATTAAGCCCGGAAAAAAAAATTTATATCCTTGGATTTTATTTGACTAAAATTGGTTATTTAATATATTAGAATTAATTTAGGTGAGGAAAATCTTACTAGGATAGCTTGACATTGTCAAGGTGATTGTCTAAAAGTAGACATTCACCTTGACATTGTCTAATAAAAATTAAACCATGTCATCTTCACATCGATTTAAGAAGTTCGGGTTGGAGAAGAATTTTAAGAGAAATGAATGTCTATCTTATGTTGTCTTAAACATTTATCTTCGTATACATTCCATTGGAGAAGCTCCAAGTTAAGTATATGCAAACCAATTTCTCAAGGGGGGTTGGGAATAAAAAATCTCATCAATTCAACTTGGATCTTCTCACTAAACTTGCAAGCAGGCTGGTAACAGAACACAATCAATTATGGGTCAAACTCTTGAAAGCTAAATATTTCCCAAACTCACACCCTCTTGAAAAGTCCAAAATTTCTAATCTTTCGTGGATTTGGACAAGCATAAAAAGGGTTTGGAGATAATAAAAGGCAACTTTATTTGGCAAGTCAAAAATGGAGCCTCGGTGAAAATATGGGAAGAAAGATGGATTCCAAATATGGATAGAATCCAAAGAATTCCAAACTCTCAAGATCAGGCGCCAACAAGGGTTCAAGAACTAATAACGGAACAAAATAAATAGGATCAGGAAAAGCTAAACAAATTATTTGACCCAGCGGACAAGGAAAAAATTCAAGCTTTAAATCCAAGAAACCATGAACAAGACGTGATCAGATGGAGACATCATCATTCGGGAAAATTTTCAGCCAAAAACGTCTACACTTATTTAGACAAACAAGATATAGATGATACTATTCCAATTGATTTCCCATGGAACAAGATTCGGAGTATTCAAGTTATACCAAGGATCAGACTGTTAATCTGGAAACTAGCTCAAAAAGTGCTACCAACTTCGGCGAGACTAGGTGCTCACAACAAGGAAATCAATCCGTTTTGCCATTTATGTAACAACCAAATGCTGGAAATGGAAACCCATCTCTTCTGTGGGTGTCCATTTACAAGAGCCGTCTGGTTTGGTCTCTCCCTTCATAACATCTTACCCCAAAATAATCACAATTCCATTATTGATTGGATCAAATGGTGGATTACAGAAGACAGCTTGAGACATAATCAGGCAAAAATACCCACCACAATTTGGTTCATTTGGAAATTTAGATGCACGGTAGTTTTTGAGAGAATCCATCCTGACCCAGCCAGCTTGATATGACAAATCAATAGCTTCTTAAACTCTAGCCCTATAGATACAATTCAAAGCTTAAAGAGGAAGCAAAATGAATTATCTATCAACACCACTTGGTCCAACCTAAGTTCGGATTGGATAATATTCATTGATGCTTCTTACAAGAAGGAAGATTGCTCAATGGGATATGCATTCATCCTATATTCTACTGATGAGGAAGCTTTCATGCATCTTTCGGCGGGTTCGGAGTGGGCAACGTCAGCAATCCATGCAGAAGTTAAGGTCTTGTTAAAGACTCTTATGTGGCTTAAGGAAAATATCCTTTCAAGCGTATCCATCGTTTCAGACTACAAAGTTTTGGCAGATAATATAAACAGGGTCAATTCTGAATTTTCTTGGGCGGCAGAAAATACCTTGCAGGAAATTAGGAGCTTATTGGGAGAACTACCTCAAGCAAAAGTGAGATATATAAAGAGGAAAAATAACAACGCCGCGGACTACGTAGCTAAAGAAGCAAGGATTAAAAGACTACAACACATGTCGGAGAACCTCAATCAAAAAGTTCATAAATCTAGCATTGATTCTAATACTTTTGATATAGATGATTTGTAAACCTCTTGTACTACGTATGCTAGTTTTTATATATGAACTTTTCCATCAAAAAAAAAAAAAGGTTACAGAAATATCATGTGAATTTCGTGGGTAAATGTTTTTAATAATTTGTTTGTCATTCGTCCAAATAAACATCGACTGGCAAAACAGAAGAGCTTGAGCTGTCTTTTGGGGTCTTTTGACTTTTTTAACTGGGTCCCTCTTCCAAACTCATTGACAAGTAGTCATTATTTCTTAGACAAACAATTACACTACTTTTAATAAGGTAGGCACTATATAAGGCCTCAATTAAGTAAAGTAGAGATACTTGGTTCCTTGAATGTAAACATTCGGGAACAACTAGTTTGGAACTTGGAAAGACAGCATCTTCCCCCACAAACTTCGATTATGATCCCTTAACTAATTGATGGAAATATTGCAACTTTCTGGCTTTATTTATTTTTTAAAAAGATTTAAATCATGAATCGGATAGGCATTTTTAATAAAATATGCAGCCACCTACCAGTGGCTTACTAACTTTTCTTAATCGTTCACTAAAAAAGTTCATTGAAAAAAAGGATAATTTTGTATTTCCTCTCCTCCCAAAATAGCTAATTAACGTTTCCTCTTCAAGAAGATTGAAATTAGTGAATCCTCCCATCGTTAGTGTTTCCATCCAAATCTCAGTTAACTGCGTCAGCAAGAATGAACACATGGATAAAATTTACATGTGTCTCCTGAACTACCCTCATCGTTTTCTCCCTGAACTTCAGCATAAATCGCATCAGTCTCGTATGAAACGTAAGCCAACAGCACCACCAAACTGCCATTCAACCATTACCCTAGAAACTATCACAACCCGTCTTCACCTCCATGTTGCTGCTGCTGCAATACGAACAGTAATCAGTTACGAGACCAAAACTCACGATAAGAACCAGCTCTCAAAATCTATCAACACCCCATCTACAAATTTTATTCTTGAACCCAAACATTCACTCGAATCCATGGCATAAGCCCCCAAGTTCAGTTGTTGTTCATCATTTCTTAGTTGAGAGATGTCATTCAAACCCAACTTAGCCTCGTATAAGAACCTCACACATCTAAGCTGACAAATTCAACATACATGCCAATTAGATCCCCTTACTGTAATTGTTCTTCCTTTCAATTTCAAAACCCAAAAATTCAGACCATATCCTCCAGCAAATCCCTAAATTCATCCCTATTTACATCTTTAGAACTGCTCCAACATCCACCATTAGCCAACACCAAAATTAGGTTGAAACCCATTGTAGAAACCACCACTGATTGCTGATTTATGATAACATCAATATCAGTTCTTCCCTAATCGCTCTCACCATTAATACAGTGTGAATATATGCGTGGAAAATATATACACGTGTCATAAAAAGTTACCAATATACCCTCATCTTCCATGCGTATATTCAAGATGACTCATCTAACCGAACAGTGGATGGAAAAACTAACGATGGGAGGATTCACTAATTTCAATCTTTTTGGGGAGGAAAAGCTAATTAAGTATCTTGGGAGGGGAGGAAACGTAAAATACCCCTTGAAAAAAATGTATTTAAAAGGGTACCTTACCCAAATAAAGAGTCATATACGAACGAGTGCATAACAAAGAAAAACGGACGCACTTTACTGACGTGCGGGTTTTTTTTCTTAAAGATACGTGAGATTGAATGTCCTTTATGAAAATTACATCTTCTTAAAGTTTATATAATTGTTTTGAATCCCTCTTTTGTACCGGTATATCCTTGCTCAATTCTACTTTAAATCATCACCCAACACATACTTTCAGACCTACATCGTGTAAAAAGTTTTAATAAAATATGATGGGAACATCGATTTTTTCATCTTTAAAACAAAAAGAGTCTCCGGGAGATATAGGAAAAAGTAAGTGAAAATCTAGATTTTTTATATTGTGGTTTTTGTTTTGCACAAAGTTATCAATGCTGTGGTTTTTGTTTTGCACAAAGTTATCAATGCTGCTAACGAGGGTACCGTTTTGCTTGGGGTATACCAAATTACATATAAGACAAAACATATTGAAAAGGCGAGGGTATCCAAATATACCTCAAGCTAAAAATTTTCCTACCTATAAGTCCTTTCTCCGAAAGTGATTGTCTATAAACTGAGTCGAGACAATACAATTAATCGGTTCACACTTCGTGTGATCGTCTATGGATACGAGATCGAGTAATACAACAACGAAGTATGTTACTTGATAAAAAGGTTCAGAATTAAACAAACACAATAGGATTCACTTATCAAGTAAATAGGAATTAACGTTTGTGTAATTTACTTTAATTATAATAAAACAATTATAATACGTAAATATAAAGTAAATGATACATCAAGATTTTGTTAACGAGGAAAACGCAAATGCAGAAAAACCCCGGGACCTTGTACAGAATTGAATACTCTCAGGATTAAGCCGTTACAAAAAATTACACCAACTTCGTATAGTTGAGACCAAGCAACTAAACCTACAGTTCACCTAGTTCCGTCTGTATTCCCACTCCTCCAACTTATAAATAAGTCACGAACTTGGATCAATTCCTTTGGTTCGTATTCCAAACAGTAAAGGAACAACAGATCTGTTTGGTATCAAATCTCTTCAACCAAGTGATATGAGTCGGACAAAGGCTCTTCTGTTTATCTTAACATAAACTCCTTCGCCGGGTCCTTAGATATATCTTATGTTCAATTACCAAAGTAATCGTTTAAGATTAAGCCAAAAACACTCTTAATCCAAAGAATTGTGTTGATGCCGATCTACTCAATTAATCAATCAAATCTACCACAAGGATAAATCGATTATTAATTGGATCCTCTTTTACGGAAACAAGTATTGTGCACACCAAAGATTATGAACCCACAAATCAGAATTCTTCAATATCTTCTTCGTCTTCAAATCTTCTTAGATCTTCAATATAAACCTACACACAATCACTTGAATCTATTGTGATCAATCACGCACAGAACGGAGTCTATTAACAATCGATTATCACAAGATCGTCTTTACAACAGTATAAAGATCCCTGTCGAAACTCAAAACTAGTTTGAGCGAATCTTATATCAGAAGAGAAGATTCTCAAGCATAAAAAAACTAGGTGCAATCAGATTTCAACCACCGTTAGTCAATCAAATCAATCGAAAGAAGATTCCCAGTAACGGTACACGCTAGAGCTTCTCAATACCCAAAGAAGATTTTAAACTGAGCGGTCGTAAGAGATTTCGCCTAATTAGGTTACTCTCCTCTCCGAATAGGCGGCTACACCAGTAACAACAATAAAAGAGGAAGTCTGTTGTTATGAAGCATTAGTTTGCTAGAAAGGCAAACTTCAAGTATTTAGACAAGGAAGTTTGGACACCAAGGAATTTCCAAAACCGAAAATATTCTCAAGATATTCATTAAAGCACAAATTCGGTTTTCATAATTCCTGGAAATGCTCTGTCCAAAAATAATGATCGAAATCTCTTGAAAAATCTAATTAGTAAATGCACATTACTAATTCTTATATTTCCCTACAAAATAAAATTAATAACCTTAATTAAAAGATTCTTAACTTACTTATGTTTCGATCGTGGGATTTTCTTCCTTTAGCTATTAAGGAATAACTTTGAACAATTAAAGAAATAAACACTCACAACACGTGTTCAAAGTATGTCGATATCCTTACTTTGTAAGTTCTCTTAAACACTTACAACCTTGAAACCGATTTGCCACACTTCCAAATAAGTTTAGAATTGGTTCATCTGACTTTAAAGAACTATTCGATTGATCAAACAAACATTCAATCACAATCATGGGTTTAACGGTTCTACCAAAACAAGTTTCAGTTCTACCTACAAATGAGTATTGTGCATAGTCACACTAGATTTCCAAAATTCGGTTGACTAGGTACTAGGATCGGTTCCCCTTTCCCAAATTTGGTCAGACAAAACACAAACCCAATCATACCATCTCAGGTGATTACTTAAGATCGGTTTCACTAATAAAAGTCATACCAATACATAAGTCAGACCTTTGTGAATAGTTCTACCAAGAACACAAACAAGTTGTGAGCGGTTATACTCAATCACACATATTGGTTGTTCGTAAGATAAGCAATGAATAACAAAACCAATAACACATGGAAATTTCCTTTTCGGTTCACAAACAAGTTTATGAACTTACTTCCTTAGAACATATGTAAAACATTTTTCCCTAGGATGAAATCCTCACCTCATACCCATACATAATCACAATAGCATTCAAATGATTATGGCGATGTCTTATCTACAAAGTTTAATGGTTAAGAAATAAACCTCGTATTGTATTCCTTAATACTATGTTTATCTAGAGTTCAAATATGCTTCGCAGTTTTGTTTTCAATATGCACGACTTGAAAGATACGTTAGGGAATGAAACAGTTCAAGTCAAATATCACTAACCTCAAGTGGAAGGATGATTGTTGTCGTTGTAGCTTCTTGCTTCTTCACATCTTTAAGTCTTCGCAATACTTGTAATGTCTCATATCCTAATACTTTCAAGCTAACCTATATGAAGTTGACTCTAGTACATAATCAAGCGACTCTTAACATGAGTTTTGATTCACTAAAATATGACAACCAAACTTGACATACCAACGCTTAGTGGGTTCAACCGAGCTATGCTCTAACGATCCCCCCCTTTGTCAATTTTAGTGACAAAATGATAGACGCATTTATGTGTCTAGTTTGATCTCAATTATGTGTATTATTAATGCTCGATTTTGTACATATTTGATTATTTTATGGTTTTGCAGGTGTTTTTGGATAAACAAGCTTTTATGGAGAAATTGGCTCAAAAAGTTGACATTTGGACCTTCGGAGGATTTGATAAAGGCACCCCAGAGAAAGTTATAAGGGGCACCCAGTTTATAAGGGGTAACCATATGTTATTGGCACAACGGTCTTGGATAGGGGCACCCTATCTTTTTCGTTCAAACAAGAAAAAAATAGGTGGGAAAACAATTCAGTCGCTGCGTAATTTTTGGATTGATTCTGGTCGGGAATTTCTCGGGTTTTCTTGCAGGCTAGGAGTGAGATGGGCCTGTTAGAACCAAACAGGTCTGATAATGAGTTTATGTTCGAAAGAAAACACGATTCCAACAAAACAGGGTATAGGATATCTCGGGTTTCTGTTTCGAGATATTTTGGATATTTAAGGATTGTTCGCAGTATACATGGAAGAAAAACCTATAAAGAGTCGTATCAATCAAATTAGAGAATATTCAATGAGATATAATCCGTGTAAGTGAAGAAAATAAAGAAGATAAAATCTCCGGGGACAAACAGGGAAGGAGATGTTATTCACGGCAACTAAGAGAATCAAGTTCATGTTTGATATGGCAGTAACGTGTAGAAATGGAAAGAAGATCCTCTCTGAAGCTTTTATTACACAGTTTAGGGAAGGATGGAATAATCCAGACGCGTATAGGGAGAATAAAAAAAGGTCGGACTTGGGAGAGAAGAAAGAGGAGATTTATTCGTGATTTCTTACCCATGTTTGCTATATATAGGCAGGAGAGAGTTCCATAAAAGGGAATCAGGAGTTTGGGGTAGAGCGTAGGCATAAAATCACGCTGCAGGAGGAGTTGCAGCAGCAGCAGGTGAAGAGGAAGAAGAAGAGTTGCAGACGACAGAAAAGAGGTGTCGTTCTCAAGATCACGAAGAACAGACACATACAGACAGTCGTTCATCTTGCTACACAAAAGATTTATCGTTCTCTGTAACAGTAATTTTGTAACACTTATAGCCGTTGTAATTTCACTGCTTTATTATTTTTCACCTCTTGTAAACACTTTTTGAGCTATGAATATCAATTTTGAGCGTGTTTCCAACATGAGGAGCTAAACCCCAATACTGGGATGACGGAGGAAGCCATATTTCATGCATGTGGTAATTATATTTAATTCTTTTATGACTTTTTGCATTGATTATTAATTGTTTTATGGTTTTTATTGAATGGTTGTGATTTCATTGATGGCTTATGCTTAGGTTAAGTCTTTGATATCCCATGCTTTCGATTTACAGTCATTGCTTTTCAAAAATCTACTTTGGCAAAGAATAAGAGTCAATATTTATTATTAGTTGAGCTATAATTGTTTGGAATAAATATATGAATCGCATGAATAAGTTATATGGTGGAATCATGATTCCCAGTCATCTCTCAAAATTGTCATCATCCTTTGTTTTATTTGCTATATTAATTCTTTTATTTGTATTAAACCAAACCTTCAAAATAGTCCGAGTATCGAATCCCTTTACTATCACTTTACAACAACAATTAAAATAACATCAGTTTTTGGCGCCACCGACGCAGACTTGTGTTTAGGTTTAGGTTTTAGGTTTTGCATCTTATTTTTTTTAGGTTTTGTATATATTTTATTTTATTTTTATTATTTTTTTTGGATTATTTTTTGTTCTATTTTACGTCTTTGGTATTTTTGTTTTTGCTGCGTAGGATTGGCTTGAAGCGAAACGTGGAAAGTTGAACTTGCCTTACAAAAAGGGAGAAACTGAAGATTTTATTTTTAGACTTTTATCTTATTATTAGTAGTTTCTTTATTTATTTGTAATTTTTGTTTATTTGTTTGTTTATTTTTGGTATTTTATTAATTGTAAAAAAAAAATACACGTGCACACATCAATTGCATCTTCGTCAGACTATCGAGTTTAGGAAAACTCGTGGATTAGTAAGTCGAACCCGTGCCTTGGGTCTTATGGGAGTTACCAGCTGAAAGTCCACAAACCTCAGCCTCGTACCTTTGGGTATATTTTGCTGTAGGTAACCCAAGCTTACCTAAATTAGTAAACCCTGCATTTGCATGTGCACGATTTTCTTGTAATTATGCTTGTGTATGCACCATTGGAAACGTGTAGGATATAAACTCGAAGAAAACGACCTTTTTAATTTGAGTCCAACACGTTACACGGATTTAGGTGATACTTGCATTTTTGTCGAAATGGTTAAAGAAAATGATGATGAGGTCCTGGTAAAAACCCTTAGGGATCGTTTGAACCCGTCTAAAGTAGTGCGTGAGACAGGTGTAGTTCTACCATCTTCTACGGTCCCATTTGATATTATACCTGAGACTATTGGCATGCTACGTAAGTTTAGGGGGTTAGGGAATGAGAACTCGTATACCCATATAAGAGACTTTGAAATGATTTGTGACACAATGAACTATCTGAATGTCTCCAAAGATGTGCTTAGGTTACGTTTGTTTCACTTCTCTCTCTATGAGAAAGCTAAAGAGTGGTATCATTTTATTCCTTCTAAAATAATTACCACTTGGTATGGTCTTGTAGAAGCATTTGTTAAGAAATTCTACCCATACCATAAGACTGTTGTTGTTCGTCAGTCTATCCAAACCTTTAAGAAGAAATTAGGTGAGAATTTTCATGATTATGTAGAAAGGTTTAGTGAATTGTTATACCAGTGTCCATATCACGGCTTTGAAAAAGCCCACTTGGATCAAATTTTATATGAGGGCCTTGATAGTGAAACCTGTATACAGGTAGAAACAATTAGTGGTGGAGAATTTACCCATCAAGACCCAGATGAATGTTTCGACGAGTTCATCGAGTTAGCCGAGAAAACTAGACAATAGGCTTCAATGAGAGAGACAATAATACCTAGAAATCATATCCATAGGGTCGATAGAGTTGATTATGGGTCAGATATTCTTAGGCGCCTAGAGGCCTTAGAAATGAATCAAGGGTCGCACCATGCCAAATACGAAGAGCAAGCTCATGCTCTTTATAACAATTCTAGGTTTGAAAACCGTCAGAGATTGATCCATATTATGAGACTTATAACCCTGGTTGGAGAGACCATCCTAATTTTTCATGGTTTAAGGGCCCGAATCAAGGCCATTCTAGTAATTCTCAGGCTCTCAGGGTTTGGCTATACTAAGAATCCTTTAGGACCAGCACAATTTCAGAGCCTTTCAGATAAGAAGATCATGAGTTTATAAGAGTCTCTAACCATATTATCTCATAACACTGCAGTGCTTAAGCAATCAGTTGAGAAAGTTTTATAGGAAAACTCTCAGGCTATTTCTGAGCTAAAAACCCAGGTTAGTCTAATTGCTGAGTCTTTGCAAGAGACAGAAAAATATAAGTCTCCTAGTCAACCAATACCTAATCCTAGAGGAATCCACTCGATAACAACCCTTAGGAGTGGTAAAACGGTAGACAATAAGGTAGTCATTCCTAATAGTGGACATACTGTAGGTCCACCTTTTAGTTCCCAAGATGAGCCCCCGAAGGATCCACTAGCTGAAGAGACCGATAAAGTTTCTACTGATGCCAATGTGGTTCTCGATAGATCTCATTTTGTGCCCAGATCCCCATACCCACAGTTGTTAGTTCCATCAAAGAGAGAGTCGACTTTCAACAAAATAATGGAGATATTTAAGCAGGTCAACATTAACATCCCTTTATTAGAAGCAATTAGGAAAATGCCTGCTTATGCCAAGTTCCTTAAGGATATCTGTACTCGAAAGCGTAATCGTAATGTCCATAAGAAAGCCTTTTAGCTGGTCAGGTAAGTTCAATCCTTTTGAACCAAACAACCCCTAAGTACAAAGACCCTGGATGCCCCACCATATCTTGTACGATCGGTAATCACATGATTGATAAGGAATTACTTGACTTAGGAGCTAGTGTTAACTTACTTACTTGCCATATGTTCACCCAGCTAGGTCTTGGAGAGTTGAAACCGACAAAAATGACACTACAATTAGCTGATAGGTCTGTCAAAGTACCTCGTGGTGTCATAGAGGATGTTCTGATCGAGGTTGATAAGTTCATTTATCCAGTGGATTTTTTTGTTCTAGATACCCAGCCTGTGCAGGACCCTAGTGCTCAAATACCAGTGATTTTAGGTCGCCCATTTTTAGCCATAGAAAATGATGTCATCAACTGTAGGACCGGAATTATGAACATATCCTTTGGTAATATGACCACCGAACTAAATGTCTTTAGTGTTATTAGACAACCTTCTGATGAATCAGATGAAGTGAATATGATTAGCATTTTAGTTCAGGATCTAGTTCAAGATAATTGGGACGACACTTTATTGGATGATTCTTTGGATGCATTTGATGAGATTCTCTTAAGTCAGTTAGGTGACCAAACTGTTGAACTAGAAGAATCTCTCGAGTAATTTAAAGACTCTATAGACCTTGAAATTCAATCCATAGTGATAGTCTTACGGAGAATAATGGTGACCCTAAGTTTGGGGGTAATGATCTAGAAGAAGCTCTTGAGTATTTTAAAGACTCCGAGGACCCGGAAATTCAAGCAATAATTAGAGGTTTGTCTGAGAATATTTATTACCCTAAGTTTGGGGGTAATGATGGTCAAGTACCCCCATTAAAAGTCCCTAACTTGGGACTCGAGCCTAGTGTACCTGAGGAATTACTTGAGTCACTTCTGA
The DNA here is from genome assembly GCF_003573695.1 of Papaver somniferum. Classification (NCBI taxonomy): domain Eukaryota; kingdom Viridiplantae; phylum Streptophyta; class Magnoliopsida; order Ranunculales; family Papaveraceae; genus Papaver; species Papaver somniferum. The sequence goes on along the minus strand of NC_039367.1, from coordinate 13,792,473 downwards.
CTCCACAACCTGATCCTCCTGATGCTGTCTAGGAGGAAATCCATCTATTGGAGACCTATTGTTCGAATAAATCTATTTGTCAAGACACCCTTATGAAGACCAGGTGGGCGCCGCAGAAAAACTCAGTTGTCTTGCAAGAAATTTTAGATCAGGTTGTGCTATGTATGTTCATTTTTCTAATCCGATGCAGTTGTCTTATAATTGTGGCAGTTTTATTTAGCATTGTTGATCCACAGTTGTTTCGGATATTGATATATGATTTGAAAGGTAATTATCCATTTTGTGGCATTTGACGTCTGGATGAAGACTTAAAATTTAGCACTTCTTTGGAGGTAACCCATGCTCCTGCAAAACGATAATATCTTTCCTTTAACTCTTTTGCTTCAAATGGTAACCGTTTTTCCTTGTTCAGCTTTTAATTTTATTTTTAGAACATTGAGGACAATGTTAGATTTAAGTTTGGGGGTATGGGAGAAACTTTTTAGTTGCATTATTTTAAACTCCAAAGCTTAGAAATTTATGCTTATTAAGGATGACAATAACCAATCTAAGTGGATGGAAGCATCTTGCTTGTACGAGTTGAGGAACCAATCTAAGTAGATGGAAACATCTAAATAGAGTCTACTCATAAAAGCATAGAGCCTAGGTGTAAGAAATAGCATGGTAGTTTCACCTTATCTCGTTGAGTCCTTTTCGCTTTCAGTTTTTATTTTATTTTATGTTTCTAAGTGATTTGGTGGAGCCCACACATCGAGTTGTTACCATTGCTAGGATGAGATAGAGTGATTGAGTTACTAAAAAAAACGACCAGACCAATCAAACCAATCAGAATAAATATTAACACTTGTATAGCAATATGTGTGTGTTCTCCCTGTCTCCGACGCCTAAACAAGCGTGGAATGCAGGATCCACGGGAATTACCATGTAATCTGCTGACAAGAATCATGCGCTTGGATCCGTAAGATCTAATCATGTAAAAAAAAAGTGTTAATGTAAATATTCAATAAATCGACCACTGGTTCCCTTGTATATGCCAGCTGAGTTGATCTAGAATTAGGATTATCGACCAATGGTTCACTTGTATATGCCAGTTGTGTTGATATAGTCAGACCAGTATCTTAGTCCATTAGGATAGGTTCGTCTTGGCAGTGGCCTTCAGACATATATGGGAAACACCGTTCACCTTAGTCAACATCGAAAACCATATATGTTTTTCTCTATATCCATCTTCTTGATCTATCCATGTGTTTGTTTTACTCCGGGTATTTATGTCCATAGTGCGACTATCTGAGTAGAGCTTAGTCACTTATATATGGATTTTAGTATGCTTGCATACAAACTCGTGTACAGCAATTGGAATTTCGTATCAGGGTACTTCCTCCTGTAGTCAATGAGAGTATGCCAACCAAGGAGGTTCTTTAGTGCTATTTCAAGGTTTTGCGTAGATATCTAGAGTCTGGAGTAAAGGTTTTGTGGGTATACCTCTGGTAAACCCTCCCGAGACTATAACTCGGCCACTAGGGCCACCTAGGGGTTTAAAGGCTTGTTGCACATGCTAAGTGCAATCGACGATGCCTGCGACAGTGAGTTAGGATTTTATTTTATTTTATTTTAGATTTGCTCGAGGACTAGCAAATAATAAGTTTGGGGGTATTTGATAGACCCGTTTATGTGTCTATTTTGATCTCAACTATGTGTATTATTAATGCTCGATTTTGTACATATTTGATTATTTTATGGTTTTGCAGGTGTTTTTGGATAAACAAGCTTTTATGGAGAAATTGGCTAAAAAAGTTGACATTTGGACCTTCGGAGGATTTGATAAAGGCACCCACAGAAAGTTATAAGGGGCACCCAGTTTATAAGGGGTAACCATCTGCTATTGGCACAACAGTCTTGGATAGGGGCACCCTATCTTCTTCGTTCAAACAAGAAAAAAATTAGTGGGAAAACAATTCAGTCACTGTGTAATTTTTGGATTGATTCTGGTCGGGAATTTCTCGGGTTTTCTTGCAGGCTAGGAGTGAGATGGGCCTGTTAGAACGAAACAGGTCTGGTAATGAGTTTATGTTCGAAAGAAAACACGATTCCAACAAAACAGGGTATCGGATATCTCGGGTTTCTGTTTCGGGATACTTTGGATATTTAAGGACTGTTCGCAGTATACATGGAAGATAAACCTGAAAGGAGTCGTATCAATCAAATTATAGAATATTCAATGAGATATAATCCGTGTAAGTGAAGAAAATAAAGAAGATAAAATCTCCAGGGACAAACAGGAAAGGATATGTTATTCACGGGAACTAAGAGAATCAAGTTCATGTTTGATATAGCGTTAACGTGTAGAAATGGAAAGAAGATCCTCTCTGAAGATTTTATTACGCAGTTTAGGGAAGGATGAAACAATCCAGACGCGTATAGGGAGAATAAAAAAGGGTCGTACTTTGGAGAGAAGAAAGAGGAGATTTATTCGTGATTTCTTACCCATGTTGGCTATATATAGGCAGGGGAGAGTTCCATAAAAGGGAATCGGGAGTTTGGGGTAGAGCATAGGCATAAAATCACGCTGCAGGAGTTGCAGCAGCAGCAGGTGAAGAGGAAGAAGAAGAGTTGCAGACGACATAAAAAGAGGTGTCGTTCTCAAGATCACGAAGAACAGACACATACAGACAGTCGTTCATCTTGCTACACAAAAGATTTATCGTTCTCTGTAATAGTAATTTTGTAACACTTACAGCCGTTGCAATTTCACTGCTTTATTATTTTTGACCTCTTGTAAATACTTTTTGAGCTATGAATATCAATTTTGAGTATGTTTCCAACATGAGGAGATAAACTCCAATACTGGGATGACGGAGGAAGCCATATTTCATGCATGTGGTAATGATATTTAATTCTTTTATGACTTTTTGCATTGATTATTAATTGTTTTATGGTTTTTATTGAATGGTTGTGATTTCATTGATGGGTTATGCTTAGGCTAAGTCTTTTGATATCCCATGCTTTCGATTTACAGTCATTGCTTTTCAAAAATCTACTTTGGCAAAGAATAAGAGTCAATAGTTATTATTAGTTGAGCTATAACTGTTTGGAATAAATATATGAATCGCATGAATGAGTTATATGGTGGAATCCTGATTCCAAGTCATCTCTCAATATTGTCATCATCCTTTGTTTTATTTGCTATATTAATTGTTTTATTTGTCTTAAACCAAACCTTCAAAATAGTACGAGTATCGAATCCCTTTACTACCACTTTACAACAACAATTAAAATAATATCACAAAGCTCTTACACCATATAGATAAAAAAATTACAATAATTCATTACACATACGCTTGATTCCTGAATTTAACAGCACAGTAAACTGCTTACATTCAATCCTTGAAAATGTGTTGTTGACAATATAATAACAAAGCAAATACTCCCCCTAAGGAAGATAGGTAGATATTCAATCCGCACGTATTTGTTATACCAAGTCATATGACATGTTACTCCCCCTTAGTCTGTGTTTTCACTCTTTCGTTTAGATAAAACGTTTAAGCACCAATGTTTTTTCCTTAGCGATACCAATCAATGTAAAATCAATGCCAGTATCACTTGTTTACTCCATATATTTCTCCCCCTTTTTGTCAAAAAATGCAAAGAAACGAAAAAATAAAGGACAACACAAAAAGAATCTTACAAATCTCAAAATAGACTTGCAATCTGTAGAGTTAGGCACGAGGGTTCCACACATCATGTTCTGATAACCAGTATCAAAACCGAAACTACAGGTAGTTTTATTTTGATATGTTACCAAGGAAACAATTGTCTAAAACAATTTTTCCAATTTAGTTTAGCAAAACAAAAATCAACTAAGCACCTTAGTCCCTTTGCTAAACTGATTGTTCAAAACAACCGCTTAATTCAATAAGACCAAAATAAAGATAACTCTATTTTTCTCATCAGGTTCTAATTTTCCATAAACTTAGACCTTTCAATTTTAAACAAGACAAGTACTAGGTTAGTTAACTAGCATTTCCTTGTTTAGGAATTCGATTAGACTTGAATAACCAAAACCTCACTTTGATAAGACAAACTAAGATCAGAATTAACTTAGTTTCTTATCCGGAATCGAATTGTACTAAACAACTCATCCCGTACACAAATTATTTCGTTAAGCCATAAATAATTCATGCAAACCAATATAAATCAACTTGCATAATTATTCACCTCAACCGGAAGTAATTGAAACAACATAGACATTAAAAGCACCGCAATTGCACCGAAATTTTGTAAGCCTAAACATTTGATACCACACAATAAAGCAAGATAACAATAGTTTTTTTTAACCGGAACCAATTGAATCACACGCATCCACACATACATCATGGAATAAACATCAATTGTACCGAAATTTTGTTACGCAAAAGCAATAAATATATATAATATAAACTCAGGCTTTTATTAAACAGGAAAACAATTAACTAACAAGATTGTTACCTCAAATTTTGCATCCACTTCTCCAATATGATTGCATCTTCTTCTAGGGAGAATTGATATCGAAATATCATCATGTTGTCATTCTTATGCAAAAACAAAATAATAACAACAACCAACCTTTACCAGAGAAAGGTTGAAAATCGGTTTTAACAATTGCAAGCAAAAGTTGAAAACCGTCGAAACACATATGCTTTTATGTTAAACCAAAACCGATTCAACATATTGTGACTTTTTCACATATTGTTTCTACCATAACCCCTCATGATTCTTTGATAAAACCTACCTACATGGGCTAGAACTTAATCCTGCTATACCAAAAAGTCACCCAAACCACAAGGGTTCACAACATATGAGATCAAATATTAAGGTAATAAAACCGAAATCAAACATCTCATAAACACAAATGCAATACACCATAAATATTCAATAAATAATCAAGTATTTAAATTACCTCTATCTTGTAGGGAATTGAATTTCGAAAACAACGCAAAAAGAATGAGGTCATTCCGAGTTCGGACGAAGAAGTTATGGGCAAAACAACTTTACGCTTCTTCGTATGGGGACCTCTCATTAGGATCGGTTCCCCCCATTGCACCTATCACTAGGATCGGTACCCCAAGTGTTACTTGTGACGGACCACGACACTAAATTCATACGATGTCCGAATCAGTGATTTTTGGCTCGTTTTAACCGTAAAAACAAGAGCTATACATATATGATCAGTAGATATCAACATCATAAATTCACAATTACCGTTTCTATCAAAACCTCAAATATAGATAGAGAAAGTACGAGTATAGAAGAAAAGAAATCTCCTAAAGATGTTAATTAGTCATATAATAACCGAGAGATCATGTGCTCAGTTTCATGTGCTTCCTCACCTTTAAAAGATTGAGCACTAAGGTGAGCATGCACATTCTAACACAACTAGGTTGTGTTGAGTTGATCCTTGTCTTGTTCCTCACGAGTGCCTAAGACCGAATCATCATTCTTGACCTCTTTCTTGGTTTTTTTCTCTTGTTCCATCTCTTGTTTTTCTTCTTTTACTTGTGATGAAGAGTGTCATTATCACAACCTTTACTAGTACAAGAGCTTTCAGACATAATGTCTTTCTTTAGACTTTCAAGAAGACTCTTGTAATTATTGTCACCAACAATTAACAACTGAGAGTCATTCTTGTGACTAAATTTTGGTCCCTTCTTGGATATATATGACTTAGGAACCCATTTAGAGTTGGGTTTCGCAAGAGAAGATTTCTCCTTCATACCATTAGAATCATTGTCCTTTTGAATATTTTGCGAAACACCCTTTCTCCAATTTAGAACATCAGATCTTGTCTTTGCATTTACAAAGTTATCTCTCTTTCTAGATTCGGGTCTTTTATAAGATGACCTTGTCGAGTGATATGAAAAATTTGAACTATCATTATAATAATTCTTTTGCCTAAACTTAGGACAATAATGATCTAACTTAGCCAATTCGTTTGATACAAAAGAAATTGCATCTTGCATCTTACGAACTTTGCATCCCCATTGCAAGTGTCCTTTATTACCACAATAATAACAGTGCTTAGTATAAATATACAAAGTATGAGTTTTAGTGTTACCTTTTTGTGGATCCTCTCGCATTGGAGCTCGACGAGTTTTCTTCTTCTTCTTATCCTTGTTCAACGTTGTTGCTTTCTTGACATTAGCAGAAGTGCTCTCTTTGATTGTTGCTGGTTGAACACTATTCTTAGGCTTGACAGACTTTTCTTCTTTACAAGAAATATGAGCATCTTTTTCATCATTGGAAGCCTCTGGTTGAGAAGAATTTGTAGCTTTAACAAATTTTACCTCTTTGCTAATATTTGAAGCATCTATTCTCTTATAGCCCAATCCTCGTGTGTCACTATGATTTCTACTTGCTTCTAACATTGAGGTTAACTTGTTTGTGCTTTCATTGGATTTTTTCAGTTCCAAATTTTCTTCTTCCAACATCTTGATTTTATCAAGAGCACTGGCTAGATCGGCCTCCAGGCGTTTTTCTTATGAGAGATATAGACCTTCTTTCTCTTCAAAACTCTTTTTTTGAGAGTTAATCCTTGCATCAGATTCAACAAGTTTCTCTTCCAACAAGTGAATTTTCTCAAGAGCAACATCACACTCTTTCTCTAACAATTTTGTTTGAGAGAGACTAGTACTGGATTTTTCTTCAAGACCCTGTATTTGTCGAGAATTAAACATTGCTTCTGATTGAGCATGTTTCTTTTCCGACAAAAACAGTTCTCTTCGAAGATTTTCACATTCTAATTTCTTAGAATTTAGATCGTTTGTACGATCTTCAAAAAGATATTTAGTGGTGCGAGAACCACAATATTGTCCTTGAAAAACCCTCCTCATTTTCTTGTTCTCACGACAAAGAGGAGTCATAAAACCAAGAAAATCTGAAGTTCTCAGCTTTTCATTTTTCAAAGGTTCCAGCAGTTTAGAGTATTCTGAGATATCCTCTTCTAATTCTTGTTCAAAATCTGAGTCATCATCATCGGAAATTTCATCTAACCTTTCTTGTAGATGTATTTTCCATTCGTCATTGGTTTCTACATTATTAACAAGATTAACTTGTCTCGTAGAATCTCTAGAGATGATTTCTTCATATATTGAATCGTAGATGTCATCATCAATTGTTAATTCAAAACTCTTGATGTCTTGCTTTACGTTAACTGAATCATTCATTAGATTCAATTCTTATAGGTTGGATCGCACTAAACACAGATTGTTAGATATTTTCGTGTTTGTCTGATATGATACCAATTGAAAAGGAGAGGGTACCCAAATATACCTCAAGCTAAAACTTTTCGTACCTATAAGTCCTTTCTCCGAAACTGATTGTCTATGGACTGAGTCGAGACAATACAACTAATCGGTTCACACTCCGTATGATCGTCTATAGATACGATATCGAGACAATACAACAACAAAGTATGTTACTTGATAAAAATGTTCGGACTTAACTAAACACAATACGATTCACTTATTAAGTAAATAGGAATTAACGTTTGTGTAATTTACTTTAATTATAAACAATTATAATGCGGAAATATAAAGTAAATGACACAGCAAGATTTTGTTAACGAGGAAACCGCAAATGCAGAAAAACCCCGGGACCTTGTCCAGAATTGAATACTCTCAGGATTAAGCCGCTACACAAAATTACACCAACTTCGTATAGTTGAGACCAAACAACTAAACCTATAGTTCACCTAGTTCCGTCTGTATTCCCACGCCTCCAACTTATAAATAAGTCACGTACTTGGATCAATTCCTTTGGTTCATATTTCAAACAGTAAAGGAACAAAAAATCTGTTTGGTATCAACTCTCTTCAACCAAGTGATATGAGTGGGACAAAGGCTCTTCTGTTTATCTTAACATAAACTCCTTCATCAGGTCCTTAGATCTATATTATGTTCAATTACCAAAGTAATCGTTTAAGATTAAACCAACAACACTCTTAATCCAAAGAATTCTGTTGATGCCGTTCTACTCAATTAAACAATCCAATCTACCACAAGGATAAACCAATTATTAATTGGATCCTCTTTTACCGAAACAAGTATTGTGCACACTAAAGATTATGAACCCACAAATTAGAAATCTTCAATATCTTCTTCGTCTTCAAATATTCTTAGATCTTCAATATAAACCTGCACACAGTCACTTGAATCTCTTGTGATCAGTCATGCACAGAACTGAGTCTGTTAACAATGGATTATCACAAGATCGTCGTTAGAACTAACGACAGTCTAAAGATCCCTGTCAAATCTCTGAACTAGTTTGAGTGAATCTTATATCAGAAGAGAAGATTCTCAATCATAAACAAACTAGGTGCAATCAGATTTCAACCACCGTTAGTCAATCAAATCAATCGAAAACAAAAGATAAACCACAATTATTTAGTTTCCCACCAACGGTACACGCTAGAGCTTCTCAATCCCAAATAATACTTTAAACTGAGCGACCGTAAGAGATTTCTCCTAATTAGGTTACTCTCCTTTCCGAATAGGCGGCTACACCAGTAATAACAACAAAAGAGGAAGTCTGTTGTTAAGAAGGATTAGTTTGCTAGAAAGGAAAACTTCAAGTATTTATATACATGGAAGTTTAGACACCAAGTAATTTCCAAAACCGAAAATATTCTCAAGATATTCATTAAAGCAAAATTTCGGTTTTCATAATTCCTAGAAATGCTTTGTCCAAAAATAATGATTGAAATCTCTCGGAAAATATAATTAGTAAATGCACATTACTAATTCTTGTATTTCCCTACAAAATGAAATGAATAACCTTAATTAAAATATTATTAACTTACTTATGTTTCCATCCTGGGATTTTCTTCCTTTAGCTATTAAGGAATAACTGTGAACAATTAAAGAAATAAACATTCACAGCACGTGTTCAAAGTATGTCGACATCCTTACTTTGTAAGTTCTCTTTCACACTTACAACCTTGAAGCCGATTTGCCACACTTCTAAACAAGTTTAAAATTGGTTCATCTGAATTTCAAGAACTATGTGATTGATCAAACAAACATTCAATAAGAATCATGGGTTTAACGGTTCTACCAAAACAAGTTTCGGTTCTACCTCCATGTGAATAATGTGCACAGTCACACTAGCTTTCTAAAATTCGGTTGACTAGGTACTAGGATCGGTTCCCCTTTCCCAAATTTGGTCATACAAAACAAAAACCCGATCATACCATCTCAGGTAATTACTTAAGATCGGTTTCACTAATAAAAGTCATACCAATACATAAGTCAGGCCTTTGTGAATAGTTCTACCAAGAACACAAACAAGTTGTGAGCGGTTATACTCAATCGCACATATTGGTTGTACATAAGATAAGCAATGAATAACAAAACCAATAACACCTGGCAATTTCCTTTTCGGTTCACAAACAAGTTTATGAACTTACTTCCTTAGAACACATGTAAAACATTGTTCCCTAGGATGAAATCCTCACCTCATACCCATACATAATCACAATAGCATTCAAATGATTATGACGATGTCTTATCTACAAAGTTTAATGGTTAAGAAATAAACCTCGTATTGTATTCTGTAATACTATGTCTATCTAGAGTTCAAATATGCTTCACAGTTTTGTTTTCAATATGCACGACTTGAAAGATACGTTAGGGAATGAAACAGTTCAAGTCAAATATCATTAACCTCAAGTGGAAGGATGATTGTTTTCGTTGTATCTACTTGCTTCTTCACATCTTCAAATCTTCGCAATACTTGTAATGTTTCATATCCTAATACTTTCAAGCTAACCTATACGAAGTTGAATCTAGTATATAATCAAGCGACTCTTAACATGAGTTTTGATTCACTAAAATATGACGACCAAACTTGACATACCAACACTTGGTGGATTCAACCGAGCTATGCTCTAACACATATTTTGTTAAGGGGTTGGTATCCCAAGCAAAATGGTACCCCCATTAGCAGCCATGAAATTTATGTCCATGTAAGTAGATTTTTTCTTTGTTTTGTGGTTTTTCCGTGATGCTTTAGATATTTGCAAAATGGGTTAATGGTGGTTCATCGATTGGTTGAAGAAACATCACTCTGTTTTAAAGTAGATCAGAGAAATACTGAACAAGATTTATTTTGACTAGAACTTAGGCTTATAATCAATCTAATTATTTTAAGGTTTCATAAGCTCATTATTAGGAAAAACGTTTGATGCTCATTAATAGTAGCATGATGATGATAAATAATTTTGTTCTACTTTTGACTTGATCATCGCATCTAAGTTGTTAATGCGAGAGACAGAAGGGATGGGTAGGAACCAGTAGACTTCCCCGCAAATAGCTAACAAATTACGGGCTTACTAAAATATGGAAATTCTTTTATCTTTAGTAATATGCATCGAGATATATGCATCTCCAAGATGAAGCAATCCAACGACTCAAAGGTGCGGCCATATTTAAGTTATCACGCGGACGCGCGTGTGATAGCACGATTCACCAAATAAATACAAAAAACAAAAAGATAACCGTATTGAGATTCAGTCACCCAAAGAGAAGAAGAAAAAAAAAAGAGATAATATAGTAAGAATCTAAAATCCTTGCAACTTAACTTCTTAAAGTCAATTCAAAGAGAACAATTGTTGATGGTGGATTTTTGACAAGGGATAAAATTGTAGTATTGCTTCTGCCCAACTGCAGAACGAAATATATATAAATTCCTGACGCAACATCAGGATAATAGATTCGTACTTCTACATTACATTCCGCAAGAGAATTGAGAATGTGTATCCAGCTATGGAAATATTGGCCCTGAATATGCCTGCAATATTTTAGAGCTTCACTAAGCTGAACTCTCATTATTTTATACACGGCCATATGAATTTTCATGCATTAATCAGTCTACACTGATGGTGCAAATTATAAATATTCAGAATAAGCTACTACCCTATTTTGAGTAAAAGTATTATCAGAATCATATTATTTAGAGCATTACTTTGAGTCGTAGAACTTCCATAACTGAATTCCTCGAATATATTCCTTGTGCTACAAATTGAATGTCAGCGGCAACATGATCGTGCCTCATATCCAGGCCACCACGGGCACACCTCATAGCCAGACCACCATGGAAACACCTCATGGCCAAGCCACCTAATGGCAACGCTCTATGACCAAGATTACTTGTCTGCGCATAGCCACACCCACCAACTCTCAGCCAGCCTATGCATGGCCACATCCACCAACCCTCAACTAGACAATGTGTGGCCACCACCACCTAGTTCCTAGGATAAACCAAAGGTCGTTACCATGGCCACCAATCATTCTGATCAAACCAAAGGATGTTATCGTGGCCGCTAACTTGTCGTTCCCACCAAAGGATGTGGCAACGGCCACCAACTGTCAGATAGCCAATACGCAGCCACGACCATCTGTTAGAGCATTGCTCGGTCGGACTCGCAAGCGTTGCTATCTCAAGATTATTTTTCAAGTTTAGTTTCCAAAACTATCAGTCTTGATTTCTAGTCTACTTATAGCTAAGTGTCAGATTAGGATAGTAAGTGTAATTGAGCCTTAGACTCCACGACATTCATCGATTGAAGACGAAGAACTACTCAAGGGAACTTTTGGAACTTTATCAAAAAATGGGTATGTGGAGACTTGAACTTATCTATCACTCAAAAGTCTATCTATTATATCTCCTATTTTGAGACAAAAGTCGTATTGCTTTATAGACTTCAATTATACACATTTGCTATTTCGATCCGAGTTTATCTCGCTTATCTATTTCTTGAAATATGTGTTGGTAATATTTCGCTTTTGCCAAGTTCATCTTTACTCGTGACGAAAGTCATGTTGATTATATCAATAACTTGAAAATCGCTTTGATGAAAATAGTTTGTGGATAACGACTATTTTAACATCCTCTAAGAAAGTTTCAATAATTAAAATGAGGGTTTAGAACAAGTAACCATGTTTGAATATAAACATAGTGTGTTCTCACATTTGTGTAAAAGTCCAAAACCGGTAACCTAAAGTATGCGTACTCGTACACGTACCAGCGGTTGTTGGAAACTCGGGCAAGTATGCGTACCCGTACACATACTGGCGGAAATTTCACGACCACGAATTTATGTTGGGTTTGGAAGTATGAATTGGTATGTGCACCCGTACGCGTTCTGGCGTATCCAAAATCGGTCCGACCACTTAGGTATGCGTACCCGTTCGTATACTTAAGTAGGTTACTTTCTAAAATCGGTTTGTTCATGAAATAAAAGATTTATATAATAAGGAATGCAATCTTTGCAAACCGTGGTTATAATGTTCATGAATTGATTCGAGTGAATCAAAATCGATTTTGCTTTGATTGTGTCTTGTATACTTCTATGAGATCTAAGAAATTGAACAACTCTCTAACTAGTCCATTTGAGTCATTTGAACTAGTTATGGTGAAGATGAATAAGGTTGATATGAAAGTTCTCATATGGCTAACCATTGATTAACTATTGTTGAACCGACTAGGTGTACACGTTTAGGTACGGTTACTCAAACCTAAATTAAGGTGTATTTCATTTGTGTATAACAAGCTAAGTTTGATCTAATGGTTGAAAGATATTAGACTGAATCTAATCAGGTTTTCATCTAACAATGAAATTGAATGCTTTGTTACCAAGGTAACTTAGATTGCAAACCCTGATTTGAAGACTATATAAAGGAGAACTCTAGCAACTGGGAAACCTAATCCCAACACCTCTTGTGTGATACTAGTTGTATAATCTAAAGTCGATTCTCCATTAACCTTAGGTTTTTCACGAAACCCTATAGGTTAGCGACTTAAAGACTTCATTGTGATTGTGAAGCCATGCCCAACTATTTTCTCTGTAGTTGGGTGATCAGATCTTGCCATTTCTATCGTGATTGAGTACAATCGTAAGATTGGCTTGAGATTTATATTTCTGATAGGCAAGATAGAAAAGTAGTCACAAACACCTTCGTCTCATCGTTTGTGATTCCACAATATCTTGTTTCGTTAATCGATTAAGATTATTGTGAAGTGATTGATAATTCTAGGCTGTTCTTCGGGAATATAAGTATGGGTTATCGATTGGTTCCTGTTCACCTTGATTTATCAAAAGAAGGAAAAAAAATCGTAGGTATATCTGTGGGAGACAGGTTTATCTATTCAATAGACTTTTCTATGTGATACAGATTTGTTTATCAAGTCTTCGACTTTGGGTCGTACCAAATCTTAGTTGTGGGTGAGATCAGCTAAGGGAATCAAGTGCGTAATATCCTGCTTGGATCAGAGACATAAGGAGCACGACTACACGTTGAATCAGTGTGAGATTGATTAGGGTTCAACTACATTCCAGACCAAAGTTAGCTTTGTAGTAGGCTAGTGTCTGTAGCGGCTTAATACACTGTGGTGTTCAAATCTGGACTAGGTCCCGTGGTTTATCTGCATTTGTGATTTTCCTCATTAACAAAATTCTGGTGTCTGTGTTATTTTTTTTCCGCATTATATTTTGTTATATAATTGAAATATCACAGGTTGTGCGTTGAATCGATCAATTGGTAAATCCAACCTTTGGTTGTAGATTGTAATTGATTGATCCTTGAACATTGGTCTTTGGTACCGTTCAATGATAGACGCATATATGTGTCTATTTTGTTCTCAATTCTCTGTATTGTTAGTACTTGTTTTCGTCCTTATTATGGTATTTTGCGTGTTTGTAGGTATTTTTTGGAAATAAATAATTTTGGAAAAATCGGCTCGAAAAATTATGCGGAGCATCCCCGGTGGAAATTTGTTATTCGGACTCTCATTTTGGTTAAGGGGCAACCCAATTACTAAGGTGCCCTCAGTTGGGCATTTGCTATTTTCACTCCACAGACGGTTAGGGGGACACCCTTCTTCACGATTTGAAAATTCAAAATTGCGGGAAAGTTCATGCAGTTCACGGAAGAAATTTGGGTTCGATCTTGTGTGGGCTTTGAGCGAGATTCAATCACTGGATTTTGTTTTGATTGACCTGCTTGGGCTAAACAGGGATTGTATGGTTAATGGAATCGATCCAGTTGGGCTAGAACATCGAATCTTGGTTAAACAGGGAAGAGAGATTATCACGGGATATTGGATGATACGTAACTGCATGGGAGAATATTTTCTTCTTTATTCAACAAGATTCGACCAATCAAGCCAGGATAAACAAGGAAATCCAGCTCAGAAAAAACGTGTGAGAAGAGAACAGGAAAGTAGCTAACAGAAGACGCATGAAAGGTGAACAGGGAAAGAAAATATTCCCGTGAAAATAAAAATCATTAAGGGAGAATTATTTGCATTTAACTCGGATTATCTCGGTGCTTTTGAGTATAAATATGTCTATGGGGTTGAATACAATGACTGTCGAGAGTTGGGAGAGAGTTAGAGACATAAAAATCAAAGAACCAGACGCTGTGAAGAAGTTCCTGCTGCTGCTGGAACTGAAGAACACGAAGAACATTGGACGAGGCAGGAAAGTCGTTAAAAACTGTCGCTTTATTGCGACACTTTTCCACTCCTTTCCGCGACTGAGTCGTTGTACCAACAGCACTATATCTGTGTCGTTGATTTATGGACGCCTTCTGTGGGTCGCAGAATCCTGTTTTATACTATTTACTTATCTTTCTCTTCATTGTAAAACACTTTTGAGCATCAATGAAATTCTTTGAGAGCATTTTTACTATGATGAGTTAATTCCCTCGTAACCAAGGCAATGGAGGAAGCTATCCACGCAACATAAATGGGTAACTATTTCATTTACTTATATAATTCACCTAATCGCTGCTTTTGCAGAGTTTGAAATTGTTTGAATGATTTTTTAATTATTTGTTATTCAGTTTGATAGGTTATGCTTGGTTTAATCTCTTGATAATCTATGCTTAAGGTTTACAAATAATGTTTGAGAATCTGTATGATTGATAGTGAATTAAAGATAAAAGAGGACTTAAGAATTGAATAGAGATTTGAAATATTTATCAATCAATTTTGCCTAATAGTGGAATCTAGTGTCTTGGTTACCTCTCGCACCCATTGTTAATATTTTTGTATATATATTTTTAAATCTAAAAATTCATTATCTTTACAAGTCCGAGCAACGAACTTTTACTACCACTTTCAAAACTACAACAAAATGGCGCCGCCGACGCGGACTTGTATATAGATTGATTTATTTATTTTAGGTTTATTATTTTTTTTTTAGAATTGTTTGTTCCTTTTTACGTTTCTTTTTGTCTTCATTTTGCAGGTTCAAAGTGAAAACTAAGGACTTGGAGAGGAAAAATCTTAAAGCGAAAAGCGAAAAGAGAAGAAAAAAGGACAATTTTAGGATTTAATTTTTAATTTGTAAATTTTTTAGAGTGTGTGAGGAAAACTGTAATTTTTTTTTTATTTATTTTGGACTTTGGACTTTAAACAATTGGACTTTGTTTTTTTTTTAACCCTACGGAAGGGTATTATTATTAAAAAAAAAAAAATTATTATATAAACTGTGTGCAGGGAAGGACGACGATTACTATATCGTCTCGGCCCCTCGGGTTCGCACACGGCATAGGAGTCGTGGCCCGAGTCGACGACAACGGTTCATCGCCCGTCTGGTACGGGAGGTAAGTCCAATCGAAACACCCGCGAATCTCCTGCAAGCGGGTTACTGTCTGCCTTAAGGTGATAATTGTTTGAGGACGAAACGGACTGTCTTTATTTTCCTAGTAAAGGGCAAGGCCTGGCCTAAACAAGATAAGGGTTCGGATTTCATCACCGCTCCCTTCTTGCCCGCCTTAGGAAAACGAAACCTAACGCGAACCCAAGCTTTAAAATTTGGAATAGAACGAGACCGATAGGGTAACGAGCTTAATAGGAAACTCGTTCGAAAAATATTGGTTGCTCTTTAAGCACACTTCAAAGTTCATGATGGTTTATGTGAGTTGAATGCGTGACTGCACCGCCTTGTGATAGCGGTGAGGCCTTGGGTATCAAAGCTCCACTGAGCTTCCCTCGCCTCAATTCAACTTACTTTGACTCAGATTGATTCCAGAGGGGTTTGCTAAAATTGCAACGAATTCCCTTTCGAAAGATAGAAGCTGGTCTAGAAACAATCTAAGTGGAGCCATCATGCTTTTTGTTTGCTAGAAATCTTTAGGTTTGTTTTGGTGGAGTCGAGTCGGCCTTGTTTGTGGTTGTGTAGAATTCCCTTGCAATTAAGAATGTCGAACTGGTATGATAGAAGCCAATACAATGAGTATCAACCTGAATTTGAATATGGACATCATCAGTTTTATGACCATGGTGGGAATAGTAGTTGGAAACGCCAACCTTTTCAAGGTTATGGTTCATACCATAGTGAGCCCAATTACTATCCACACACGAATTGGTCTTACGAGCAAGAAAATCAGGAATATTATAGTACTAGTCATGCGTTTTTGGAAAATTACTTAAAAACTAGTCCTGATTATGACATTTCTAAACCTGTTCAATCTCTATAATAAACCTACCAACAAATTCGAAGGGAGTATGAACGTGCAGTTAGTTCAAGAGAAGAGAGTACACAACGGTCTAAGATATTCAATGAGACTTGTGAATGTATAAGTGTTACGCTCAGTGAAATTCAAGCACGTTTAGAGGCAGAAAATGAACAGTTAGCTAATGCTGCTCGAAATAATCTAAATTTCCAAAATAGTGTTTCCAATTCTACCATTGATATCAATAGTGAATATTTTCCCAATCTAGAGGACGAGGTTAGAATAAAAGACACTACTTATTTAGATAAGGTTCAATCATCTTTGTACTATGATGATGAGGATAGTAGTAATGAAGAATCTGAAATATGTAGGCATAGTGATCAGGAATCTATTAATCCAATTGAGCTTTATAATGATTATATTATTTCTAGTTCAAATCCAAATAATTTTTATGATTATTCACCTATTCAAAAGGACGAGGATTTGATTAGGGATACCACCGTTTTAGACGATGTAGTTTTTCCTTTTGATTACGAGCCGATAGTGGTTTAGAGGAACGGGTTCATTTCGAAAATACTGTTTTAGAGTCTAGCGACTTAGAAACAATAGTCTTGGAAGAAGAAGATAGACCCGTAGAGATGAGTAAAGATGCACTACCTGATAATAATTAGAAGAATCTTGAATTTTCAAGAATCTAATATACGAAATTAAGATTTAGAGTCTATCTAGAGACACTAAAAACTCTAAGTTTGGGGGTGATTATCACCTTCATAGTGCCTTACCTTTAACTCTCAGAAAGTCCCCACTTAGGACTTGATATCTTGCCTCGACATTTTACAAGATTACCTTCATACTCGTTTTCCCGAACCTAATGATATCCAGAAGAGTTCAGTTTTAGAAACCCATCCTCTGGTTGATGTGGTTTGCCCAGGCTATGATCCCCAGATTGACTTTGTTTTCCCACCAAATAGTTTTCTTCCAACTGTGGGAACGTTTATATTCCAAATGTGTCGAATATTAAGTTGAGACTAAACCTAAGCTTAGGAATAGAATCGACACATTTGCTAAGAATGACCACTATCTCATGTGGTCAATTGTAAGTCATATCTGATTGACTTAGAGGATCCGCAATTATTTAGGTTATTACTTGTGATTCCAAGTTCTTATTTGAGTTTTTCCAGACTCTAGGACCTAATAATTTGGATCCAACTATGAAGAAACGCAGCCAATGAAAATATTCTATTTAGACCCTTTCATAGAACCTGAACCTGAACCGCAATTAGATAGTTTTCAGGAAATAGGTAAGGGCATGCTTTTCTTGTCCATTTTCTTGGTTCACTGCAGTTTCCTATGGTCAGCTCTTTTTGGTTTTGAAGACCCACAGTTATTCGACTGTTACTTTATGGTTCGAGTTGACCAATCCTTTCTAAGTCTGGCTGAAGACTTTAAACTTAGCACTTCTTGGGAGGTAACCCAATCTCATGCAACATGGTAATATCTTCCTTACTCTTTTCTTCAAATAACTGTTCTCCTTGTTCATGCTTTTAATTTTATCTTTAGAACATTGAGGACAATGTTAATTTAAGTTTGGGGGTGGGGAAGAAACTTTTTAGTTGCAATAAATAAACTCCAGAGCCTAGAAATTTACGCCTATTAAGGATAGCACTAACCAATCTAAGTGGATGGAAACATTTTTGTTTTAGGAGCTGAGGAACCAATCTGACTAGATGGAAACATCTATAGAGTCTATTCATAAAAGCACAGAGCTCAGGTGTTAGAAATAACATGATAGTTTCGCCATATCTCGTCGAGTCCTTTTCACTTTCTATTTTTAGTTTTCTTTTATTTCAAGTGATTTGGTGGGGCACACGATTCAAGTTGTTACCTTTGCTAGGGTGAAATAGAGTGACTGAGTTACCTTTTCAAAAAAAAAAAAAAAAGACCGGACCAGTTAGACCAATCGGAATAAGTATTAACACTTGGATAGCAATATGCGTGTTTCTCCCTGTTTCCGTCGCCTAAGCAAGCGTGGAATGCAGGACCCGTGGGAACTATCGTGTAATCTGCTGACAAGAAGCATGCGCTTGGATCAAAAAGATCTATTCATGCCGTTAAGTTAAAAAAAAAAAAGGGTTATTGTTCTGTGTAGTCAACTGCTGGTTCCCTTGTATTTGCCAGTTTGTTGATCTAGATTTAAGTTATTGACCTCTGGTTCCCTTGTATATGCCAGTGCGTTAATATTAGTCAGACCGGTATCTCAGTCATTTAGGTTAGGTTCATCTTGGCAGAGGCCTTCAGACAGATATGGGAAACACCGTTCGCTTTTCAACCATCTACATTTTTCTTTTTCCATCTTCTTAATCTTTTCATGTGATTAGTCTGACTCCGAGTATGATGTCCATCGTGAAACTATCTTAGTAGAGCTCTGTCACTTATATGAATTTTAGTATGCTTGAGTGCAAACTCGTATACAGCAATTGGAATTTCGCGTCAGGGTACTTCCTCCTGTAATTAATAAGTATGCCAACCAAGGAGGTTCGTTAGTGCTTTCCAAGATTTTTCGTAGATAGCTAGGGTCTGGAGTATTGGTTTTTGTGGGTACACCTCTGATAAACCCACACGAGATTAACTCGGTCACTTTTCAAGAATAAATTTTTCTCGAGGACTAGCAAATAATAAGTTTGGGGGTATTTGATAGACGCATATATGTGTCTATTTTGTTCTCAATTCTCTGTATTGTTAGTACTTGTTTTCGTCCTTATTATGGTATTTTGCGTGTTTGTAGTTATTTTTTGGAAATAAATAATTTTGGAAAAATCGGCTCGAAAAATTATGCGGAGCATCCCCGGTGGAAATTTGTTATTCGGACTCTCATTTTGGTTAAGGGGCAACCCAATTACTAAGGTGCCCTCAGTTGGGCATTTGCTATTTTCACTCCACAGACGGTTAGGGGGACACCCTTCTTCACGATTTGAAAATTCAAAATGGCGGGAAAGTTCATGCAGTTCACGGAAGAAATTTGGGTTCGATCTTGTGTGGGCTTTGAGCGAGATTCAATCACTGGATTTTGTTTTGATTGACCTGCTTGGGATAAACAGGGATTGTATGGTTAATGGATTCGATCCAGTTGGGCTAGAACATCGAGTCTTGGTTAAACAGGGAAGAGAGATTATCACGGGATATTGGATGATACGTAACTGCATGGGAGAATATTTTCTTCTTTATTCAACAAGATTCGACCAATCAAGCCAGGATAAACAAGGAAATCCAGCTCAGAACAAACGTGTGAGAAGAGAACAGGAAAGTAGCTAACAGAAGACGCGTGAAAGGTGAACAGGGAAAGAAAATATTCCCGTGAAAATAAAAATCATTAAGGGAGAATTATTTGAATTTAACTCGGATTATCTCGGTGCTTTTGAGTATAAATATGTCTATGGGGTTGAATAGAATGACTGTCGAGAGTTGGGAGAGAGTTAGAGACGTAAAAATCAAAGAACCAGACATTGTGAAGAAGTTCCTGCTGCTGCTGGAACTGAAGAACACGAAGAACATTGGACGAGGCAGGAAAGTCGTTAAAAACTGTCGCTTTATTGCGACACTTTTCCACTCCTTTCCGCGACTGAGTCGTTGTACCAACAGCACTATATCTGTGTCGTTGATTTCTGGACGCCTTCTGTGGGTCGCAGAATCCTGTTTTATACTATTTACTTATCTTTCTCTTCATTGTAAAACACTTTTGAGCATCAATGAAATTCTTTGAGAGCATTTTTACTATGATGAGTTAATTCCCTCGTAACCAAGGCAATGGAGGAAGCTATCCACACAACATAAATGGGTAACTATTTCATTTAATTATATAATTCACCTAATCGCCGCTTTTGCAGAGTTTGAAATTGTTTGAATGATTGTTTTAATTATTTGTTATTCAGTTTGATAGGTTATGCTTGGTTTAATATCTTGATAATCTATGCTTAAGGTTTACAAATAATGTTTGAGAATCTGTATGATTGATAGTGAATTAAAGATAAAAGAGGACTTAAGAATTGAATAGAGATTTGAAATATTTATCAATCAATTTTGCCTAATAGTGGAATCTAGTGTCTTGGTTACCTCTCGCACCCATTGTTAATATTTTTGTATATATATTTTTAAATCTAAAAATCCATTATCTTTACAAGTCCGAGCAACGAACTTTTACTACCACTTTCAAAACTACAACATTCAAGTTATTTCTCTTATATTCAATCAGGATCACAAATTCCTATTTGTTTGATTGCGGATTGAATCGAGAGATTGGGATATAACTCTTTGATATCCTTTTTATTAAGATTGAGTCTGACTGTCTAGTTAATTCTCTTGAAAGTATATTGGAGTTAGTCCATATAGATTGCTAAGCGAAATATTGGGTGAGGTTGTTAGACCCCCGCTTTTTCACCATCAACCATCAGATATATAATGCGTGGCCACGGCCACCAACTATCAGATAGCCAATGTGTGTCCACGGCCATAAAAACTTCCAAACCTATGTTCGTGGCCATGACTACCTTCCGTCCCACCAAACTCCGTGGTCGTAGCCACGAACCAATGTATCCAAATCTCATAAAGTCCCACGTATATGCTAGTTAGATTGTGCCACGACTTGGATAACTATTAGCTAGGTTGTTCCCCGCGCTAACACTTTGATAAATATTAGCTAGGTCTTGCCCCACGCCACGACTCGTCCAGCGATCAATTTGGTTCCCCGCGCTATGACTTGACTAGCTATTGGCTAGGTCGTTCCCCGCGCCACGACTCGTCTAGCTATCAGTTGGGTGCCCCGTGCCACGACTTGGCTAGCTATTAACTAGGTCGTTCCCCGCGCCACGACTTGGGTGGCTATCAACTTGGTGTTCCGTGCCACCAAACTTCCCGACTGTCAAGTCATGGATATTTTTACGCACCTTCGCATATTTTTATGGCTAGCATCTATGCCAAAAATACGCCATATGCCATAAATATGCTACAAATAGGCCACCATACGCCGTGAGCATATAAGCAATTATGGGCCTGTTTACAATGACATCTTACGAAAAGCTTCTTATTGGTTCACGTATGACCTTAGAGCTGAGTTGTGTCTTCAAGCTATGCCACTTCGATAAAGTCTGGCTAGGTTAGGATATTATTCAGTCAAGTATATCTTGGCAACCTGGACAAAACTAGAGAAAATACATAACTCTACTATTTTCTATGAGAGTCAAAATATGTTACATATGGGAATTACTTATGGGTATTGGTCTGGTGGTTTACAGCAACGTGCGGCATGGCAACACCCCATGATAAGAAAGTTACGAGTAGTGATACAGTTGAGAGCGGTTAAAAGAAGTGGCTAAGTAATGGAGTAATGGTTTATGGGTTTCCATAAAAACTTCTGGCGTAACCATACCATTATCTCAATATCTCCATCTCTCCACAATATCCACTAATTACAAGGAAACAATGAGTGTTTCTTATAACTATAAATAGACTACTTTGTCTATTTAGAAGATAGAAAAAGCTTATTATTCTCAAGATTTTCTTATTTCATAGTTCGACAACCTCACATGTGCAGTTCAATCACCACTGATTTCCTCAACTTTGTTGTTTTCCCTCCCCTAAGATCAACCCATCTTCTCTCTTTGTAACCGAAGCAAAATGTAAACGGTCAACTTCTTAGTTTAGGATCGTTTTGTGCGATTTTTATTTTCGAACCTAAAGAAAGTACGTCGACATTACATTGTTTTACCTAAGATCAATTTTTTTGGTATTAATAATTGGCGACCACAGCTGTAGATCAACCTTTTGGTCACAAAATCAGTTCTTTAACCATTTGAAAATATGGTGGATCATAGGTCTAAATTCAGCCATTAACCAAAATTCACTTTAACCACTGATCCCAATTTACCACTCTAGAATGCACCTCGGCCGGTCAAACTTCTCCAAAGCCACGAATGCTCGAAGTCCAACTACCATGGAACGCATAATAAAAATGCTAAAAGATGTCGTCGCAGATCAAGCCGATATCATCAAGTTGCAAAATGAGACGTTTTGTTTCTTAAAAATTATTGAAAACGTGTTGTGGCAAGAACCAGCAAACATTTGCTCGGGGAATGCCACCAATTTGGGGATAACACAAAAAATATTGAATCTTTGTCCGAAATTTGTGCCTCCGCCAACGATAATGCAGACAAAACACGTAGCCGTATGGAACGGGAGCGAAAAGGGAACGACCAACTGAGTCTAGCCAACGATGAGGATCTGGAGCATTTTTCCAAAGTTAAGGGAAGAGATACGCCAGGTGTGTCACAATATATGTATGACAAAGGTAAGGAACCGTGTTGGAAAACTTTGTTAGAAAACATGTACCTTCATACCCTCGCAGAAGTTCAGCGAGTTTTCCAATAACGGCAGCTGCAACCGCTCTAACCTTGCTAAAAAGAAAAACACCTGAAGAAGGGGAAATCTACCAAGGCATTCATGGAGGTGAGAACTGCATCAACGAACACGGTTCATCCACCTAATATTGTTGTCACTGATGCAGGGACTCCAAGAGAAGTTTCACTTCAACAAAATTTCCAAGTTAAACGATCCGCGCCTACAACAACGCCCTCTCAAGTCTCGACTCCACCCTCGAAACGAGCTTCATGTCAAAGCCCAGAAGAGATTCCACGACAACAACTGATAAGGCGAGAGAATCTAGACTCGAGGTACCCGCGCTTCCCATTCCAAATAAGGAAAGTTATGGAGTTTATAGGAGTTTGGGTATGAGACGGAGTTGTTCGACTTCCTCCCGTATAGCACCCGCCAACTGATCAAGAGATGTTAGATTCGAGATATTTTCACTATCATAGATTCGTCCAACGTCCTACCAGTGAATGTAACGGCCTGAAACGCATTATCCAGGAAAATATTTACTCGGGAAAATTGCATCTAGGAACCGAAAGGTACTCACAAAGACCTGCATCATATAAAAACATTTACCCTCTCTGGAGAACCTGTATGTAAAACTGTCCAGACTTTAATGGGGCGCATGTACGAGACTCTCCACTTTTCCGCATATAGACATAAAGATATTTTCACAACCCTAAATCATGTCGTCTCTGATAGGCGCTTCTTATTTACTGAAAGAACAACAACTCCGTCTGATCCCATTCTAGAGGTTGCAGTCAACAAAAATAATGAGAAACCGTTGGGGACTTCTCACTACTGCCTGCATCAAGCGAGTCGAGTTTGATAGAACATTGATCGACGCCGGATCATAATTCAACATAATTACTGATCATACCCTGAAAGCAGCAAAGATTGCAATGTACGAGATAATATGTGCACCAACAAGGGTTGAGGATGCTGAAGGGAAAACGAAAAAGACTTATGGTCCGGTTACTCTCAAAGTGAACATCGGTGACGTTCAAACACGTACAAGTTTCCAAGTTATCAAAGGTTAAAAAGCGGGGGTCTAACAACCACACCCAATATTTCCTCTTAGCAATCTGTATGGACAAACTACAATATACTTTCGAGAGAATAAACTAGACATTCAGACTCGATCTCAAGAAAAATATATCCAAGAGTTGCATCTCAATTTCTCAATTCAATCTGCAATCAAACAAGTAGGAATTTGCGAGCCCGATTGAATATAAGAGAAATAACTTGAACGGTACCAAAGACCAATGTTCAAGGATCAATCAATTTCAATCAACAACCAAACGTTGGATTTACCAATTGATCGATTCAACGCACAAGCTGTGATATTTCAATTATATAACAAAATATAATGCGGAAAAGAAATAACATAGACACCAGAAGTTTTGTTAACGAGGAAACTGCAAATGCAGAAAAACCTGGGACCTAGTCCAGATTTGAACACCGCACTGTATTAAGCCGCTACAGACACTAGCCTACTACCAAGATAACTTCGGACTGGAATGCAGTTGAGCCCTAATCAATCTCACGCTGATCAAGGTACAGTTACGCTCCTTACGTCTCTGAATCCCAGCAGGACTCTACGCACTTGATTCCCTTAGCTGATTTCACCCACAACTAAGAGTTATTTCGAAGACTTAATAAACAAATCTGTATCACACAGAAAAGTCTATTGTATAGATAAATCTGTCTTCCACAGATATACCTATGAGTTTCATTCTGATAAATCAAGGTGAACAGGAACCAATTGATAAACCAGACTTATATTCCCGAAAAACAGCCTAGTATTATCAATCACCTCACAATAATATTAATCGATTAACAAAACAAGATACTGTGGAATTACAAACGATGAGACAAAGATGTTTGTGACTACTTTTAAATCTTGCCTATCGGAGAATAAATCTTGAGAAAATCTTAAAGAAGATAGTATTCAATTACGATAGAAAACAGCAAGAATCAGAACATGCAACTACAGAGAAATAGTTAGTTATGGCTTCACAATCCCAATGAAGTCTTTAAGTCTTTAACCTACATGGTTTTGTGAAAACCTAAGGTTAAAGGAGAATCGAATCTAGTCGCAACTCGTATCATACATGAGGTGTGGGGACTAGGTTTCCCAGTTCTAGAGTTCTCCTTTATATAGTCTTCAAATCAGGGTTTGCAATCAATGTTACCTTGGTAACAAAATTCACCATTTGATGAAAACCTGATTAGATTAAAGCTAATATCTTTCAACTATTAGATCGAACTTAGCTTGTTATACACAAATTAAATGTACCAACATTTAGATAAAGGTAAACGTACCTAAATGTGTACACTTAGTTGGTTCAACAATAGTTAACCAAACGTTAGTCATATGAGCATTTTCATATCAACCTTATTCATCTTTATCATAACTAGTTCAAATGACTCAAATGAAACTAGTTAGAGAGTTCTTCAATTGTTTATATTCTCACAGAAGTATACAAGACACAATTGAAGAAAAATCGATTTTGATTCACTTGAATCATTTCATGAATATTATAGCCACGTTTTGCAAAAGATTGCATTCCTTATTATATAAATGTATTAGTTCATGAACAAACCGATTTTAGAACATAACCTACTTAAGCATGCAAACGGGTACGCATACCTAAGTAACTGGACTGAATTTGGTTATGCCAGTACGCATTCGGGTACGCATACCACTTTAGTCTTCCAAACTCCAGCAGAAATCCACGGAACTTGAACTTCCGCAGTACGTGTACGGGTACGTGTTAGAGCACTGCTCGATCGAACTCGCAATCGTTGTTATCTCAAGCTTGTTTGTCAAGTTTAGTTGCCAAAACTATAAGACTTGATTTCTAGTCTACTAATAGCTAAGTCTCGGACTAGGATAGAAAGTGTAGTTGAGCTCTAGACTCCACGGAGTTCATCATGAAAAGACGAAGAAATACTCAAGGAACTGGTGGATCTTCATCGACTAAAAGGTATGTGGAGACTTGAACTTATCTATCACTCAAAAGTTTATCTACTTTATCTCATATCTTGAGACAAAAGTCGTATTGCTATATAGACTTCGATTATAGACATTTGCTATTTCGATCCGAGTTTATCTCGCTTATCTATTTCTCGAAAATGTGTTGGTAAACTTTCGCTTTGGCCAAGTTCATATTTACAAGTGACGGAAGTCATGTTGATTATTTCAATATCTTGAAAATCGCTTTGATTCAAAATAGTGTGTGAATAACTTCTATTTGACATCCTCTAAGAATGTTTCAATGATTGAAATAAGAGTTTAGAATATATAACCTTGAATGGATACGAACATTGTATGTGAACTCATACTTGTGTAAGTCCAAAATCCTTGAACTAAAGCATGCGTACTTTACTGGTTCAGGATGTCCTAAAGATAAGTCCGCGGACCCGTACGCATACCGCCGGAAGTTAACATCCCGTTAATTTCTGCTGGAGTTTGTAAACTGAAAAAAAAACTCAATCCGGTACTTAAGTATGCGTACCTGTATGGGTACTTGAGTGGGTTATTTTCTGAAAACGGTTTATTCGTGAACTAAGACATATATAAACTAAGAAATGCATATTTGAAAACCATGGCTATAATGTTCATGAATCGATTCGAGTGAATCAAAATCATTTTTGCTTCAATGTGTCTTATATACGTCTATGAGATCTAAGTAATTGAACAACTCTCTAACTAGTTCTTTTGAGTCATTTGAACTAATTATGGTGAAGATGAATAAGGTTTATATGAAAGTGCTCATATGGCTAACCATTGGTTAACTATTGTTGACACGTTTAGGTACGGTTACACAAACCTAAATGAACGTGCATTTCATTTGTGTATAACAATCTAAGTTCGATCTAACGGTTGAAAGATATTAGCTTGAATCTAATCAGGTTTTCATCTAATGGTGATATTGAATGTTTTGTTACCAAGGTAACTTAGATTATAAACCCTGATTTGGAGACTATATAAAGGAGAACTCTAACAACTGGGAAACCTAATCCCCACACCTCTTGTGTGATAGTAGTTGTATAAGCTAGTGTCAATTCTCCATTAACCTTAGGTTTCTACCGAGATCCTGTAGGTTAACGACTTGAAGACTTCATTGGGATTGTGAAGCCAGACCCCACTATATTCTTTGAAGTTGCATGATCTGATCTTGTTATTTCTATCGTGATTGAGTGCAATAGTAAGATTTGCTTGATATTAATTTCTCCAATAGGAAAGATAGAAAAGTAGTCACAAACATCTTTGTCTCATCGTTTGTGATTCCACAATATCTTGTTTCGCTAGTCGATTAAGATTATTGCGAGGCGATCGATATTTCTAGGTTGTTCTTCGGGAATATAAGTACGGTATATAATTTGGTTCCTGTTCACCTTGATTTATCAAAAGACGGACAAAACTCGTAGGTATTTCTGTGGGAGATAGATTTATCTATTCCTATAAACTTTTCTTTGTGATACAGATTTGTTTATTAAAGTCTTCGACTTTGGGTCGTAACAACTCTTAGTTGTGGGTGAGATCAGCTAAGGGAATCAAGTGTGTAGTATCCTACTGGTATCAGAGACGTAAGGAGCGCAACTGTACCTTGGATCAGTGTGAGATTGATTTTGGTTCAACTACAGTCCAGACCGAAGTTAGTTTATAGTAGGCTAGTGTCTGTAGCGGCTTAATACAGTGTGTGTTCAATGTGGACTAGGTCCCGGGGTTTTTCTGCATTTTCGATTTCCTCGTTAACAAAACTTCTGGTGTCTGTGTTATTTCTTTTCCGCGTTATATTTTGTTACATAATTGCAATATCACAGGTTGTGCGTTGAATCCATCAATTGGTAAATCCAACCTTTGGTTGTTGATTGAAATTGATTGATCCTTGAACATTGTACTTTGGTACCGTTCAAGTTAATTTCTCTTGTATTCAATTAGACTCGTAGATTTCTATTTGCTTGAGTAAGTAATGAATTGAGAAATTGAGATATAACTCTTTGATATACTTTTTATTAAGATTGAGTCTGACTTTCTAGTTGATTCTCTTAAAAGTATATTGGAGTTAGTCCATACAGATTGCTAACCGAAATATTGGGTGAGGTTGTTGTACCCCCACTTTTTCAATTGGTATCAGAGCAGCCAAACACGATTAAAGATCTAATAGGTCTGTGTTTGTATCAATCTGACTATATGGACAGTAAAGTCTCTATAAACGCTTCACCGGGAATAAATTCTGATCGTAGAGAAAGTTCTAAAAACTTGTTATTCTCCAGAAAAAGTTTGATGAACAAATACTGATCAACTCTGATCTTGTTCTCAGAAATTGCAGTGTATAAGGATTTGAAATCTGTCAAAATTTCTTCAATGAATTTGAATAATTTTGTTTATTCTTCTCTGAAGAATGTTCGTAAGTCAGATGATAAACGAAGTCTAGGCTTTGTGAAATGATAGGACTCGGAACTACTCAAACGAGATTAAAGATGTTGGTCCATGTATGTTCTGTGACTCTTACAATCACTTTCAACATACATATATGTCCTTCCGGAAAAGTCTAAAGGTTGCAAGTAATCTTCATAAGAAAGATGAAAAATTGTTTGCCTCTCTAAAAGGATGTACAAAACTAACAAGAAATCCTAAACAGGATAGTGTTAGTATGGGAGTTTTTTCTTTAAAATCAATATTGCCCTTTCAATGGTTTCTTGATAGTGGATGTAGACGACATATGACTGGTGATCTCTCGTGGTTTGTTACTTCAAACGAATACGAAGGAAGTCCGGTAACATTTGGAGATGGGAGTTGCTGCTACATAAGTAAGAAGGGGACGATTAAACTTCTCGGCGTACCTGGAATCCATGATGTAGTATACGTAAAAGGTATGACTGTAAACCTTTTATTAGTTAAATCTGTGACAAAGGCCGTAGAGTTGTCTTCAATGCGAATGGATGTGACATTCTAGACAAACCTGGGAAAGTAATTTTTCTGGGAACTCGTGGTAAAAACAATTGTTATCTTCTTGATACTCAGTTCAGTAATTGTTGCAATTTGACTAAGGTGGAATCTACACATCTTTGGCATGAGCGTTTTGGTCACATCAATTATCATCTTCTAATTAAGATCATTAATAAAGAACTTGTTAGAGGCGTTCCAAAAATCAATGCAAAGATTGATGGTGTATGTGGTACCTGTCAAAAGGGTAAATAAACGAAAGTTCACCATAAATCATCTCGAGATATTCTCACTAAAGCACCACTTGATTTAATTCATATGGACCTCTTCGGACCTATTCAAAAACCCACGGTTACGGGTATGAAGTACGCTTTAGTTATGGTAGATGATTACACCAGATTCACTTGGGTTGCATTTCTATCTCATAAAAATGAAATGCTTGATGAATTCAATATTATTGTTAGTAGAATCCATAACGAACAAGGTCGCAAACTAAAGAAAATTAGAAGCGATCGTGGAACTGAATTCAAGGACACTAAGGTGTTTGAATTTTGTGACAAACTTGGGATTATTCAACAATACTCAACACCCATTACTCCTCAAGATAATGGAGTTGCAGAAAGAAAAAATAGGAACATTCAGGAAATGTCCAGGGTAATGCTCCATAACAAAAACTTATCGTTAAGGTTTTGGGGAGAAGATGTCTTCACAGCAACCGTGTCTACCTACGGTCCAAAACCCTAAACACTCCTTATGAGTTGTGGTACAGTAGAAAACCCAACTTACACTATCTCAGAGTGTTCGAAAATAAGTGTTACATTCTAAAATATCGAGAACAAAGAGGGAAATTTGATACTAAAAGTGATGAAGGTATCTTCCTTGGCTATGCCTCTGATAGTCGTGGTTTTCGAGTGTTTAATCTCATAACCCAAGTTATGATGGAGTCTGCTAATGTTATTATTGATGATTTTAGTAATTTTCATCATGATAATCCTCCTACTGAATTGCCTCCAACTGATACAATTAAGAAAGTAAAAGAAATCCCAGAATCAGTTGAAGTCATCCCAACTGTTACCGATCCTGATATTTCTAGTGACGAGGAGAAGAGCACTGATCAGGCTACTCCCATTGAACAAGAACGTGTCCCTCCTCGACACCTATGGGTTCAAAGGAATCATGATCCCAACAATATTATTGGAGGTAGAGATTCTACTGCTAAGAAAAGAGGACAACTTCAAAATATTTTCAATTTTGGTTGTTATCTTTCACAAGTAGAACCAACAAATATTGATGAAGCTCTTAGCGATCCATTTTGGTGAATGCAGTGCATGAAGAGTTAAATCAATTTCGGTGGTTCAGGCCCTTAGTTAAGGATTTACATCATCTCTAACATAGGAAAGAGACTGTCTGCGACTCGATTGAATCGGCCATCGACTCAGGTCAATTTTTTCTTCATTTTTTGTTTTCTGTGTAAATCAAATTCAGGTGAATCTCTTTAATTTTTAATGATTGGTGTTACAAATATGAAGATTAATGATTAATAGTCAGTTGATTACATCATTTAATGGATCAGAAGAAATTTTTTCTGATTCGAAAATAAATAATTTCAGTTCTGAATCTAGATTTACTTCTGGTAAAATGGGTAATATATATCTGAAGATAATCCTAAATGTTTTACATCTGATGATGATATTGAAGAAAGTTTGAGTGAGTGGAAATACAGTTTGATTGGAAGATTAGATTTTGTTAGAAAATTCAAACAACATATTCGATTTCAAGGAAACAATGAAAAACAAAAGGTGATATTCAGTTAATCCCATTAGGTAAAGGATTTTTTGTTATTAAATTGGATAATAAAGAAGATAAACTCCATATATGGGGAGGAGATTGGAAGGTGAAAAATCAGAGTTTGAGATTAAAAGCTTGGGAACCTAACTTTAAACCTGAAGAACAAAAATCTACAACTGCTTTTTTCTGGGTACAATTTCCAGGTCTCAGTATGGAATACTGGAAGGAGAAGATTATTCTTAACATGGGGAATTCTTTAGGGCGTTCCATTAAAGTAGATGAAACCGCTCTTAAGAGATAGATTGGTTATTATGCAAGTGTTTTAGTTTGTTAGAGCATTTCTCGGTCAAACTCGCATGCGTTGCTATCTCAAGCATGTTTGTCAATGTTAGTGATCAAAACAATAAGTCTTGATTTCTAGTTTACTATAGCTAAGGTCTCGGACTAGGATAGAAAGTGTAGTTGAGCTCAAGAACTCCATGGAAATCATCATACAAGACGAAGGACTACTCAAGGAACTGGTGGATCTTCATCGACTAAAAGGTATGTGGAGACTTGAACTTATCTATCACTAAAAAGTCTATTTATCTCCTATCTTGAGAGAAAAGTCATTTTGCTATATAGCCTTAGATTATACACATTTGGTATTTCGAGCCGAGTTTACCTCGCCTATCTATTTCTCGAAATATGTGTTGGTAAAGCTTTCGCTTTAGCCAAGTTCATCTTTAACTAGTGACGAAACTCATGTTATGTTTCAATCATTTTGAAATTGCTCTGACGAAAAATGGTTTGTGAATAACAACTATATAACGTCCTCTGAGAATGTTTCAACGATTGAAATGAGAGTTTAGACTATATAACCATTTGGAGGATATAAGCATTGTTGTGGAAACACATATATGTATAAGTCCTTATTGCTTGAACCAAAGTTTGCGAACTTTGTTGATCAAGTGAACCGGAGAAGTGCGTGAACCCAGTCCGCGAACTGGCGAAGTTCTCAAACCCGAGAATTTCTGCTGGAGTTTTTGAACTCCATCCGGGATCTTAAGTCCGCGAACTTGAGTAGGTTATGTCTAAAAACGATGTTTAGTGAACTTATCTTTATAAACTAAGGAATGCAATTGCAAACCGTGGCTATAGAGTTCATGAATCGATTCATGTGAATCAAATCGTTTTTGCTTCAATTGTGTCTTGTGTAGTACATGAGATTTCCTTGCAATTGAACAACTTTCTAACTAGTTCATTTGAGTCATTTGAACTATTTATGGTGAAGAAGAATATGGTTGATATGAAAGTGATCATATAACTAACCATTTGGTTAACTATTGTTGAACCAATTAATGTAAAAGTTTGGGTACGGTTACAAAAGCCTAGGAACGTGCATTTCATTTGTGTATAACAAGCTATGTTTTCGATCTAACGGTTGATAAATATTAGCTTGAATATAAATCAGGTTTTCATCTAACGGTGAATATTTAATACTTTGTTACCAAGCTAATATTGATTGCGTTAGAGCATTGCTCGGTCGAACTCGCATGTGTTACTATCTCAAGCATGTTTGTCAATGTTAGCGATCGAAACTATAAGTCTTGATTTCCAGTCTACTATAACTAAGTCTCGGACTAGGATAGAAAGTGTAGTTGAGATCAAGGACTTCATGGCGATTCATCATACAAGAAGAAGAACTACTCAAGGAACCGGTGGAACTTCTCGACAAAAAGGTATGTGAAGACTTGAAATTTTTTGTCACTCAAAAGTCTATCTACTCTGTCTCCTACTTCTTGAGACAAAAAGTCATATGCTATATATAGAATTAGATTATACACATTTGGTATTTTGAGCCGAGTATACCTAGCCTATCTATATCTCGAAATATGTGTTGGTAAGCGTTTCGCTTCGACCATTTTTATCTTTACCTAGTGACGAAAGTCATGATATGCTTCAATCACTTTGAAAATTTCTTTGACGAGAAATGGTGTAAGAACTGTATAACGTCCTCTAAGAATGTTTCAATGGTTAGAATGAGAGTTTAGATTACATAACCAATGATGGACATAAGTATTTTTGTGGAAACACATAGGTGCATAAGTCCTATCCCTTGAACCAAAGTTGCGAACTTTGTTGATCAAGAGAAACTGGAAGAATGGCTTGTTGACAAGTCCGCGAACTCAGTCCGTGAACTGCCGAATTTCTCTTCCCGAGAAATTCTGCTGGAGTTGACAAACTTGTTGTGTGAGTACCAGTCCGCGAACCCAGTCCGCAAACCGACGGAAAGTCTTTACCGGGATTTTCTGTTGGAGTTTGTTAACTCTGACCGGTTGCATAAGTCCGCGAACCTAGTGTGCGAACTTAAGAAGGTTATATATCTGAAGATGATTTCTGAACTTAAACTTATAAAAACTAAGGAATGAAATTTGTAAACCGTGGCTATAAAAGTTCATGAACCGATTCGAGTGAACCAAATCATCTTTGCTTCAATTGTGTCTTGTGTAGTACATAAGATTTCCTTGCAATTGAACAACTCTCTAACTAGTTCATTTGAAGTCATTTGAACTAGTTATGGTGAAGAAGAATATGGTTGGTATGAAATGCTCATATGGCTAACCTTTTGGTTAACTATTATTGAACCAACAATGTACACTTTTGGGTACGGTTAAAAAACCTAGAAGCGTGCATTTCATTTGTGTATAACAAGCTAAGTTTTCGATCTAACGATCGAGAAATATTAGCGTGAATCTAAATCAGGTTTTCATCTAACGGTGGATATTGTTTGTTTCGTGACCAAGGCGAAACCCTGATTTGAAAGACTATATAAAGGAGACATCTAGTATTGTGCAAAACTAATCCCCACACTTCACGTGTGATACTAGTTTGCGTGCTAGAGTCGATTCTCCTTTAACCTTTGGATTTCTTCTTCTAAAACCAGGTTAACGACTTAAAGTCTTCATTGGGATTGTGAAGCCAAACCGATACTACTTTTATCGTAGTTGTGTGATCTGATCTTGCATCTTCTATCGTACGATTACAATCAGATTGATTGGCTTGAGATTAATATCTCCGATAGGCAAGGTATAAAAAGTAGTCACAAACATCTTCGTCTCATTGTTTGTGATTCCGCAACATCTTGTTTCGCTACCATATGTTTAAGATTATTGTCAGGTGATTGATTTATCTAAGATGTTTTTCGGGAATATAAGACCGGATTATCAATTGGTTCCTTTTCACCTTGATTATTATCAAAAGACGGAACAAAAACTTTAGGGTTTTTCTGTGGGAGACAGATTGATCCTTTGATAGACTTGTCTATGTGAGACAGATTTGTTTATTCACAAAGGCTGCGATTTTTGGTCGTAGAAACTCTTAGTTCTGGGCTAGATCAGCTTAGGGAATCAAGTGCGCAGTATCCTGCTGGGATCAGAGGCGTAGGGAGTACAACTGTACCAAGGATCAGTGGTAGAATGATTGGGGTTCAACTACAGTCCAGTACGAAGTTAGCTTGGAGTAGGCTAGTGTCTGTATCGGCTTAATACAATGTGTGTTCAATCTGGACTAGGTCCCGGGATTTTTGTGCATTTGCGGTTTCCTCGTTAACAAAATTTCAGGTGTCTGTGTTATTTCAGATTCCGCATTTTATTGTTTTATCTTTATAATTGAAATAATAAAGGTTGTGCGTTAGATCATCAATTAGAGTAATCCAATCTTTGGTTGTTGATTGTCATTAATTGATCCTTGGATATTGGTCTTTGGTACTATCCAAGTTATTCCTTGAATTTGATTAGTACTCGCAGTTTCGGTTTGAGGAAATCAAAACAAGAGAGAGAGATATATAAGCTCGTTGATGTACTTTTAATTGATTGAGTCTTGTTGATTCTCTTAAAAGTATATTCGAGTTTTTCCATACAGATTGCTAAGCGAAATATTGGGTGATGTTGTTAGACCCCCGCTTTTACAGATTGCAAACCCTGATTTGAAAGACTATACAAGGGAGAATTCTAGCAACTGGGAAAACTAATCCTCACACATTCTGTGTGATACTAGTTGTGCTAAGCTAGAGTCGATTCTCCTTTAACCTTTGGTTTTTTTTCTAAACCAGATTAACGACTTAAAGACTTCATTGGGATTGTGAAGCCAGACTAATACTACTTTTCTTGTAGTTGTGTGATCTGATCTTGTTGTTTCTATCGTACGAGTACAATCGTAATAATTGGCTTGAGATTTCTATCTCCGATAGGCAAGATAAAAAGTAATCACAAACATCTTTGTCTCATCGTTTGTGATTCCACAATATCTTTTTTCGCTGGGTCGATTAAGACTATTGTGAGGTGATTGATAATACTAGGCTTTTCTTTGGGAATACAAGTCTGGTTTATCAATTAGTTCCCGTTCACCTTGATTTATCAAAAGACGGAACAAAACTTGTAGGCATATTCGTGGGAGACGGATTTATCTATTATCATAGACTTTTCTGTGTGATACAGATTTGTTTATTAAAGTCTTCGACTTTGGGTCGTAGTAACTCTTAGTTGTGGGTGAGATCAGCTAAGGGAATCAAGTATGTAGTATACTGTTGGGATCAGAGACGTAAGAGCATAGCTTTACCTCGGATCAGTGTGAGATTGGTTGGGGTTCAACTACAGTCCAGACCGAAGTTAGTTTGGAGTAGTCTAGTGTCTGTAGCGGCTTAATACAATGTGTGTTCAATCTGGACTAGGTCCCGGGGTTTTTCTGCATTTACGTTTTCCTCGTTAACAAAATTTCTGGTGTCTGTGTTATGTAAGTTTCCGCATTATATTGTTTTATCTTTATAATTGAAATAATACAGGTTGTGCGTTATATCATCAATTAGAGTAGTCCAACCTTTGGTTGTTGATTGTCATTGATTGATCCTTGGATATTGGTCTTTGGTACTATCCAAGTTATTCCTTGTATTTGATTAGTACTCGCAGTTTCTTTTTGAGGAAATCAAAACAAGAGAGAGATATAAACTCGTTGATGTACTTTTAATTGATTGAGTCTTGTTGATTCTCTTAAAAGTATATTCGAGTTTGTCCATACCTATTGCTAAGCGAAATATTGGGTGATGTTGTTAGACCCCCGCTTTTTCAGATTGCAAACCCTGATTTGAAAGACTATATAAGGGAGAACTCTAGCAACTGGGAAAACTAATCCCCACACATTCTGTGTGATACTAGTTGTGCTAATCTAGAGTCGATTCTCCTTTAACCTTTGGTTTCTTCTTCTAAACCAGGTTAACGACTTAAAGACTTCATTGGGATTGTGAAGCCAGACCGATAATACTTTTCTTGTAGTTGTGTGATCGGATCTTGCTGTTTTTATCGTACGAGTACAATTGTAATAATTGGATTGAGATTTCTATCTCCGATAGGCAAGATAAAAAGTAATCACAAACATCTTTGTCTCATCGTTTGTAATTCCACAATATCTTGTTTCGATGCGTCGATTAAGACTATTGTGAGGTGATTGATAATACTAGGCTGTTCTTCGGGAATATAAGTCTGGTTTATCAATTAGTTCATGTTCACCTTGATTTATCAAAATACGGAACAAAACTCGTAGGTATATTCGTGGGAGACGGATTTATCTATTATCATAGACTTTCTGTGTGATACAGATTTTCCTATTAAAGTCTTCGACTTTGGGTCATAGCAACTCTTAGTTGTGGGTGAGATCAGCTAAGGGAATCAAGTTTCTAGTATCCTATTGGGATCAGAGACGTAAGAGCATAACTGTACCTTAGATCAGTGTGAGATTGGTTGGGGTTCAACTACAGTCCAGACCGAAGTTAGTTTGGAGTAGGCTAGTGTCTGTAGCGGGTTAATACAATGTGTGTTCAATCTGTACTAGGTCCCGGGGTTTTTCTGCCTTTGCGGTTTCCTTGTTAACAAAATTTCTGGTGTCTGTGTTATGTCAGTTTCTGCATTATATTGTTTTATCTTTATAATTTAAATAATAAAGGTTGTGCGTTATATCATCAATTAGAGTAATCCAACCTTTGGTTGTTGATTGTCATTGATTGATCCTTGGATATTAGTCTTTGGTACTATCCAAGTTATTCCTTGTATTTGATTAGTACTCGCAGTTTCTGTTTGAGGAAATCAAAATAAGAGAGAGATATACACTCGTTGATGTACTTTTAATTGATTGAGTCTTGTTGATTCTCTTAAAAGTATATTCGAGTTTGTCCATACATATTGCTAAGAGAAATATTGGGTGATGTTGTTAGACCCCCGCTTTTTCAGATTGCAAACCCTGATTTGAAAGACTATATAAGGGAGGACTCTAGCAATTGGGAAAACTAATCCCCACACATTCTGTGTGATACTAGTTGTGCTAAGATAGAGTCGATTCTCCTTTAACCTTTGGTTTCTTCTTCT
Organism: Papaver somniferum; assembly: GCF_003573695.1. Taxonomy (NCBI): domain Eukaryota; kingdom Viridiplantae; phylum Streptophyta; class Magnoliopsida; order Ranunculales; family Papaveraceae; genus Papaver; species Papaver somniferum. The sequence continues at coordinate 13,755,418 of NC_039367.1, read as the reverse complement.
AAACCAGGTTAACGACTTAAAGACTTCATTAGGATTGTGAAGCCAGACCGATACTACTTTTCTTGTAGTTGTGTGATCGGATCTTGCTGTTTTTATCGTACGAGTACAATTGTAATAATTGGCTTGAGATTTCTATCTCCGATAGGCAAGATAAAAAGTAATCACAAACATATTTGTCTCATCGTTTGTAATTCCACAATATCTTTTTTCGATGCATCGATTAAGACTATTGTGGGGTGATTGATAATACTAGGCTGTTCTTCGGGAATATAAGTCCGGTTTATCAATTAGTTCATGTTCACCTTGATTTATCAAAAGACGGAACAAAACTCGTAGGTATATTCGTGGGAGAAGGATTTATCTATTATCATAGACTTTCTGTGTGATACAGATTTGTTTATTAAAGTCTTCGACTTTGGGTCGTAGCAACTCTTAGTTGTGGGTGAGATCAGCTAAGGGAATCAAGTATGTAGTATCCTGTTGGGATCAGAGACGTAAGAGCATAATTGCACCTTGGATCAGTGTGAGATTGGTTGGGGTTCAACTTCAGTCCAGACCGAAGTTAGTTTGGAGTAGGCTAGTGTCTGTAGCGGGTTAATACAATGTGTTTTCAATCTGGACTAGGTCCCGGGGTTTTTCTGCCTTTGCGGTTTCCTTGTTAACAAAATTTCTGGTGTCTGTGTTATGTCAGTTTCTGCATTATATTGTTTTATCTTTATAATTGAAATAATACAGGTTGTGCGTTATATCATCAATTAGAGTAACCCAACCTTTGGTTGTTGATTGTCATTGATTGATCCTTGGATATTAGTCTTTGGTACTATCTAAGTTATTCCTTGTATTTGATTAGTACTTGCAGTTTCTGTTTGAGGAAATCAAAACAAGAGAGAGATATAAACTCGTTCATGTACTTTTAATTGATTGAGTCATGTTGATTCTCTTAAAAGTATATTCGAGTTTGTCCATACATATTGCTAAGAGAAATATTGGGTGATGTTGTTAGACCCCCGTTTTTTGAGATTGCAAACCCTGATTTGAAAGACTATATAAGGGAGAACTCCAGCAACTGGGAAAACTAATCCCCACACATTCTGTGTGATACTAGTTGTGCTAAGATAGAGTCGATCTCCTTTAACCTTTGGGGACGATAAAGAATTCTTTAAAGGTCTCATTGCCTAGTAAATCTTATAATTTTCTTGTTTTGCTTAGAAGAATAACTAGAGTTTGGAGTAGCCATTATTGTGATTACACATATCTATGTCCCACATTTTCCTCTTCATGTTTTTAGATTTATTGGTTTAAATTCTAAATTTGTTTGGAAGATGATTTTTGCAGTATTAATCTTTATGGTTTTATATATTGCAATATTGTTATGGGATATGTGTGTTTACGTCCGTGAACTTGATTGTCCCATACTTTGTCAAAAGTAAAGTCGTTCGTGAGTTGATATGTATGTATTGATGAAAGAATGAATTGACTTTTGACAAATACAAAAGTTAAGCCTATTATGTCAATTTTTGATGGAAGATAGGTTAAAATCTTTTGTGTTCGAGGATTATGTCTATTGGATGTCATTGTGAAAATGGTGATGGAAAATAGAATGAATCCTTGATTATTCCATGGTATTAGGTCGATCTCCGATCCACAATTTGTGTACATACTGTGTTGTTCCATAAGGTGTATTATGTTGAGCTTTATCGACTGAGTCATTGTTTTGGCATAGTTGTTGTTCCATGAGATACTTTCTGTCGAGCATGACCAATTAAATTGATTACTTTGTGATTAGTTTGGATGTGTATCTCGATTAGATTAATTATGGGTTTTCTTGTGATTAATCTAATTGAGTGTTTTTAAGTCTCCATAAGTTTACTTGTGTTAGCATTTCCGATTAAGTTAATCATGGGTTCTCTTATGATTAATTTAATTGAGTATTTTGGATTCAAATTCATACTTGTATGTGATTTTTTATGTCCAAAGAAATCCTTCTTTTCTTTTTGAAATTAAGGTCGCTCTTGTTGTTCTTTCGGGAATGACATATTATGGGGGAGAGTTCTTAATTGAACTTGCGCTTAATTTCCAAATCTTTGTGGGGAGTGCGGCTAGGGAATATTATAGGGGTTATCTTGTATCTTTAAACTCCTTGATGAATGCATTTAGCTTCGGCTTTATGATTGCATCTAAATAAGATGATATATGCTTTCTTTTGGTCATGAAATGTCTCTTTTGGAAATTTCATTAGGATCCCGTTCTTGTACCTTTGCCAATTTTATTGACAAAAAGGGGGAGAATTAATATGTAGTTCACACTACAAATACATATGGTTTTCGGATCATTATGTAAGGGGGAGTGGTTTCCATGTGAGATGGAGTATTGACTAAGGGGGAGTGACGTATCACCATAGTATTGTTGTTAAAGTTGTGATACAATTGAACTTTGACGCTGCGTAATGATACTATGACACTGTATAACAATGATTGAGAACTCTTGTTTTCTCGTTGTTATAGCTACGGATTTTCAACAACGATGATGCTAAACTTACAACCTTTGGGATCATTGGAGTACTTGGAGGTGACGAAGATTTCAAGTAATGTTGAAGATCAGGCTTGTGGAATAGGAGCTACAAAAGTTTATTTATATATTTTTTGTATTTCATATGTATTGATAGTTTTGTCACTAAAATTGACAAATGGGGAGATTGTTAGAGCATTGCTCGGTCGAACTTGCATGCATTTCTATCTCAAGAATGTTTGTCAATGTTAGTGATCAGAACTATAAGTATTGATTTCTAATCTACTATAGCTAAGGTCTTGGACTAGGATAGAAAGTGTAGTTGAGCTCAATAACTCCATGGCAATCATCATACAAGACGAAGGACTACTCAAGGAACTGGTGGATATTCATCGACTAAAAGGTATGTGGATATTTGAACTTATCTATCACTCAAAAGTCTATTTATCTCCTATCTTGAGACAAACGTCATTTTGCTATATAGAATTAGATTATACACATTTGGTATTTCGAGCCGAGTTCACCTCGCCTATCTATTTCTCGAAATATGTGTTGGTAAAGCTTTCACTAAGTCATGTTATGTTTCAATCACTTTGAAAATTGCTCTGACGAAAAATGGTTTGTGAATAACAACTATATAACGTCCTCTGAGAATGTTTCAATGATTGAAATAAGAGTTTAGACTATATAACCATTTGGAGGATATAAGCATTGTTGTGGAAACACATATATGTATAAGTCCTTATTGCTTGAACCGAAGTTTGCGAACTTTGTTGATCAAGTGAACCGGATAAGTACGTGAGCTAAGTCCGCGAACTGGCAAAGTTCTCAAACCCGAGAATTTCTGCTGGAGTTTGTGAACTCCAGCCGGGAACTTAAGTTCGCGAACCCAGTCCGCGAACTTGAGTAGGTTATGTCTAAAAACGATGTTTAGTGAACTTAACTTTATAAACTAAGGAATGCAATTGGAAACCGTGGCTGTAGAGTTCATGAACCGGTTCATGTGAATCAAATCGTTTTTGCTTCAATTGTGTCTTGTGTAGTACATGAGATTTCCTTGCAATTGAACAACTCTCTAACTAGTTCATTTGAGTCATTTGAACTAGTTATGGTGAAGAAGAATATGGTTGACATGAAAGTGATCATATGGCTAACCATTTGGTTAAATATTGTTGAACCAACTAATGTACAAGTTTGGGTACGGTTACACAAGCCCAGGAACGTGCATTTAATTTGTGTATAACAAGCTATGTTTTCGATCTAACGGTTGATAAATATTAGCTTGAATCTAAATCATGTTTTCATCTGACGGTGAATATTGAATGCTTTGTTACCAAGCTAACATTGATTGCAAACCCTGATTTGAAAGACTATATAAGGGAGAACTCTAGCAACTGGGAAAACTAATCCCCTCACATTTTGTGTGATACTAGTTGTGCTAAGCTAGAGTCGATTCTCCTTTAACCTTTGGTTTCTTCTTCTAAGCCAGGTTAACGACTTAAAGACTTCATTGGGATTGTGAAGCCAGACCGATACTACTTTTCTTGTAGTTGTGTGATATGATCTTGTTGTTTCTATCGTACGAGTACAATTACAATAATTGGCTTGAGATTTCTATCTCCGATAAGCAAGATAAAAAGTAATCAAAAACATCTTCGTCTCATCGTTTGTGATTCCACAATATCTTTTTTCGCTGCGTCGATTAAGACTATTGTGAGGTGATTGATAATACTAGGATGTTCTTCGGGAATATAAGTCTGCTTTATCAATTAGTTCCTGTTCACCTTGATTTATCAAAAGACTGAACAAAACTCGTAGGTATATTCGTGGGAGACGGATTTATCTATTATCATAGACTTTTCTGTGTGATACAGATTTGTTTAATAAAGTCTTCGACTTTGGGTCGTACCAACTCTTAGTTGTGGATGAGATCAGCTAAGGGAATCAAGTACATAGTATCATGTTGGGATCAGAGACGTAGGAGCATAACTGTACCTTGGATCAGTGTGAGATTGGTTGGGGTTAAAATACAGTCCAGATCGAAGTTAGTTTGGAGTAGGCTAGTGACTGTAGCGGCTTAATACAGTGTGTGTTCAATCTGGACTAGGTCCCGGGGGTTTTTTGCATTTGCGGTTTCCTCGTTAACAAAATTTCTGGTGTCTGTGTTCTTTCTTTTCCGCATTATATTTGTTTATATAATTGAAATAATACAGGTTGTGCGTCGTTCAATCAATTAGAATATCCGACCTTTTGGTTGTTGATTTAAATTGATTGACACTTGGATATTGGTATTTGGTACCATCCAAGTTTATCTCTCTTTTATTTAAATTGAGACTCGCGGTTTGCTTGAGTAAGATTTAAATCGAGAGATAGAGATAAAAACTCTTTGATATACTTTTTATCTAGATTGAGTCTGACTATCTAGTTGATTCTCTAGAAAGTATATTGGAGTTTGTCCATACAGATTGCTAAGCGGAATATTGGGTGTGGTTGTTAGACCCCCGCTTTTTCATAGTTGAAATTGATATGTCAAGAATGATACCTAATAAGATATGGGTTGAGTCCAAACATGGTAGTTTTGAACAAAGATTTAACATTCCAAAGGTTCCTAAATTTTGCATTCATTGTCAGGTTGTTGGTCACTGTGTATCAGAATATAGATCAAAAGAAGAAAGTTACAGAACAAGAAGAAACAGTGCATGTGGTTCAAAATAAGAAAACATGGATGAAGGTTAATCCAAAGAACAATAAACATGCTGGTTTTGATATATGTTTTAGTGAAGAAGAAAAAGATCAGAAAACTATTCATACCCATATTCTAGACAGTGAAGATGAGAGGGTTTAAGTAATTGTTAATTCAATTTCCCAAAATAGTGGGGGTGAATCTTCCTTTGGTGATGAACAAGTAACTAAGGAAGTAGAAGTTAATTCATGTAAATTTAGAATACTTCAAAATTTTCCTGAAGAAATTTTGAATTCTCAAAGTCCACAAAGTGGTGGTGGTGAAACCTCTTCTGATAATGCTCCTAATTCTAAGGCAGAAGAAATTTTGAACTCTCCAAGTGCTTTCCCAGTCTTATCTACAACAAAAATATTGGAGTTGGTGGCTGGTGCACCTTCAGTTAATGAGGTTATTACTGTGATCCCTCCATTGGGAAAAGGTGCTTTATCTGTCAAGCAGAAACCTGGAACCAATGTGACAACCAGAAAACAGGCAGCCAGTTAGTTTCAAATAATGGTAAAAATGGGAACCTGAGAAGAGCAAATACTTCTCAATATCAAAATTCTAAATGAAGATTGTTTACTGGAATATCAGAGGCCTGAGAAGAGTTAAGGCCAAAGATAAACTTGAGAGTTTAGTTCATGCTTTTATTCCAACAATTTTAATTCTTGCAGAACCAAAAATAAGGTATTCTTCTGATTTCATTAAAAAGTTAAAATTATCTAGAATGCACTACGAAATAATTCATAATTCAACCGATGAGAATAAAGGAAATATCTGGATTCTTTGGAGTGCTTCTATAAAACCTCCATCAATAATTTCATGCACAAAACAAGAAATAACAATAGCAATGGGAGATACTTTATTTACTGGAGTTCATGCTGCTTCTTTGACTGTAGATAGAAGGGAATTGTGGAAAAATATGGAAGAAATAAATGTTCTCAACAAACCTTGGCTTGTAATTGGAGATTTTAATGTAGTAACTTGTTTATATGAGAAGAGAGGTGGTCTAAAGCCTTTAAGAATCTCAATGCTGGAATTTAATAATTGCTTACATGGTTGTGGATTGATTCAATCACCAAAAATTGGATTGGAGTTTTCATGGTGTAATAATAGAGCTGGAAAGAAGAGGATTGTATGCAATCTTGACAGAGCAGTTTTTAATGACAAGCAGCTGGAAATTTACCCAAGTTGGGGCTATAAAGTGGGAGCAAGAGGTATTTCTGATCATGGTGTTTTATATGGTGCTAATGCAGATATTCCTAATCCACAAAATATACCTTTCAGAGCACTCAAGGTATGTAAAAGTCATTCTTCTTTTAAACAGATAGTTAGAGATTCTTGGAATTCAGTTATCTTGGAAAATCCTTGTTTCATATACATGAGTAAACTAAAAGGACTCAAAAAACATATTCAAATTTGGAACTAGAATTCTTTTTGGAATGTTACAAAAAAACTGAAGCAAGTAGAGGATGAGATGATGAAGGCTTCTCTACTATCTGACAACAATCCCATGGATTTACTTCTTTTAAATAAACTAGTAAAAGCAAGAGGAAATCAAGAATTACTTTTAGATCAACAAAAATAAATTATTAAGTAGAAATCCAGAGTTCAATGGTTAAAATAATGAGTTGTTAATACTAAGTTCCTCCATGTTAATCTCAAGATAAGACAAGCTCAGAATGCAATAGTTGAATTAGAAAAACAGGAAGGTGGAATTGCTTCTAATCAAGTTGAAATAGCAGAGATTCTAATCAAACATTTTGAAGAAAAGTTCACATATCAAGAAGTTCAGTATTCCTCAGGAATTTTTACGGATATTCCTATGGTAGTGACTTAAGATGATAACATCCTTCTTGAACTCACTCCAACAGCAGATCAAATAAGACAAGCAGTCTTTGAATTAAATCCAGACAGTGCACCTGGGCCTGATGGATTTGCAGGTTGGTTTTACAGAGAAGTATGGGAGATAATAGGTGAAGATTTTATAAATGTTATCCAAATCTAGTGGAGTAGAGGTTCCATTCCCAATGGCTTAAATGCAATTTTTTTGCTTCTTCTCCCAAAATCTAAAAATGCTAAAAGAGCAAAACAATTCAGGCCGATTGGCTTGATGAACTTCAGTTTTAAAGTAATGACAAAAATTATCACAAAAAGACTAACTGAAATGATCAAGAAGGTAGTATCTCCTCAACAAGGTGCTTTTATTAAGGGAGTAAATATTCAAGAGAAGATTGCATTGGCCTCTGAACTAGTTAATGATATGGAATACAAGAGAAGAGGTGGAAATATGGGATTAAAACTAGATATTACTCAGGCCTATGACTCTCTTAGTTGGAAGTTCTTGTTTCAAGTCATGCAACACTTTGGTTTTTCAAGAAATGTCACAAAATGGTTGCACATTCTTCTCAAATCTGCTAGGATTTCTATATTATTAAATGGTGGCCCTGTGGGATATTTCCAAGTGAGCAGGGGGTTAAGATAGGGTGATCCCCTGTCTCCACTTCTATTTATTATAGCTGAAGAGTTAAGCAGAATTTTGATAAGAATGGTGCAAGAAAACCAAATCCATCCAATGATATCACGAAAAAATATTCAACCTTCTCATATTTTCTTTGCATATGACATCTTTATATTCTGCAATGCAGATAAGATAAATGTAAAGAAATTGTTGAAGGTCCTAAAAGACTACCAAGCTGCTTCTGGTCAAGTTATCAGTTCAGAAAAAATCAAATGTTTTGTAGATGGTACAAGTGAAGCAAGAAAAATTCAAGTTGCAAAATTATATATTATGCCTCTCTCAACTTCCCCTGACAAATATTTGGGAGTCATGCTGGAACCAGGGAGAGTAAAATCTATTCATCTTTGGAGTATAGTGGAGATGATACAAGAAAGCTTGGCTGGATGGAAAGGTAGATTACTTTCATTCCAAGAAAGATTGGTTTTGGTAAAATTTGTTCTATGCAGTTACCCCATTTATTCAATGGAAGTATACAAGTGGCCTAAAACAATAATAAAAGAATGTGAAAGAATCATCAGAAACTTTCTTTGGACTGGTGATCCTTCCACTAGAAAAGTTATAACTTTAAAGTGGGATTCAGTTTGTACTCCATTGGACGAATGTGGTCTTGGATTGAGAAGGATAGAAATTCTTAACAAAGCTCTTATAATGAAGCTTTATTGGAAACTTCTAAAGGGTGAAGATGAATGAATGTCAAGGTACTTTCAAGCTAAATATCAAGACAAAAATGGTAAATGGATTACATATTATAAAAAATCCTCTATATGGCCAGGTTTACAATGGGTGTCAAAAGATGTTTTACAACATTCTAAATGACTGGTGGGGAATGGGATGAATATTTCAATTTGGAATTATATTTGGATTAAAGACAAAGCTTTAGCAGAATTACACCCTGAGAATGAGTTCTTGAAGTTATTTCTAGATATGAAAGTATCAGACATACTGTTAGAGGGAGACTGGGTTATTCCTATAGAAATATTAGAAATGTTTGATATTACTGAACTTCCTGTTGCTGATAATAAAGAAGATAGAAGAACCTGGAGTGCTAATCTAAATGGAGAATTCACTGTGGCTTCAGCAGTGGAAAGTATCAAGAAGAAACAACCAAAACTTCAGTGGACTAAAAAGGTATGGAATCACTCAATCCATCCATCTATCTCTAGTAATGTCTGGAAATTGAAAAGAAATATCTGCTCTACTGATGACAACATGAAGAAAAGAAACTTCAATATTTCTTCTAGATGCCCATTTTGCAGAAATTCTGAAGAAAATATGGATCATATATTGTGGAATTGTAACCACAGTGAAATTGTGTGGAAATGGCTTGGTGACATGTTTTATTTTAAAAATCCAAGATCATTTGAGGAGATTTTCAATCTTGCCAATCAAAAAAGCCCATCAGTGAAAGAAATATGGTTTTTGAGAAATAAGTGTGTATATGAGAATGAAATCTTCAATGGTCAAAAGCTCAAGACTAGAATACTAAAGCTTACTACTGAGAATGAAGTAAGAATGAAGGCAAGATTTGGAATTCAGCATATGATTTACAGGTTTTGAAACATTTTAATCTGAATTGTAGAAAAACATACTCTACTAGAATCCAGGAAATATTTTTTCTTCTGCCATTGGAAAATCAAACACTTCTCTGTTGTGATGGTGCTTCAAGAGGAAATCCTGGTAATTCAGAATATGTATTTGTTGGAAAGAACTCATGGGGTGAATGCATAGTGGAAATAGCTGGTGGACTGGGAGTAGCAACTAACTATTATGCAGAGGTGATGGCTTTGCTATGTGTAGGGGAATGGGCTGTGAAAAATGGTAAGTTGAATGTCATCTTTAGAATAGATTCTAAAGCAGTAATAACAACATTCACCACGGGTCAGGTGACTTGGTTTGCCATTACAAGATGGAGCAAAATCATTGCATATCTTCAATAATGGAAATTCGTTCACAGTTTCAGGGAAATAAACTTCTCTGCAGATTCTATGGAAAAAAAGGGTGCAAGTATGGCGAGGGGAGAAGTTATAGTATTTATACAAAAACCACCGTTTATTCATATACTAGAGAATGAAAATCAACCTTATTATAGATTTTGTTAGCTGAGTGATATGTTGTATCTCATTTCATGGATGATCCCTGAGAGTGTTTTTTCATTTCTTTTGTTTCATTTTTGTTTCATTGTGTAAAAACTATTTGGTTTAATAAAAATCATATTATTGAGCAAAAAAAAGAGTTTTTTCAATTTCAAAGACAAGACGTATTGGAACTAGTACCTTGTCCCTCAAATATCAAATGGATATTCAAGAATAGGTCTGATTATTTTGGCACAATTGTCATAAACAAAGCCAGACTTGTCGCTCTAGGATATTCACAGATTGAGGGTATCGATTTTGACGAAACCTTTGCTCCTGTGGTATGCCTTGAGTCCATTCGGTTTTTATTAGCTCATGCTTGTTTCCTCAAGGTTAAGCTGTTTCAAAAATGGACATAAAATCCGCATTCCTTAACGAAAATTTTAAGGAAGAGGTCTATGTCGCTCAACCTAAGGGTTTTGAAAATCCCGACTTCCCAGATCATGTCCTTAAGCTTAAAAAAGCATTATATAGTTTAAAACAAGCACCTCATGCGTGGTTCGAAAAACTAACTACTTCTCTTCTAGGAAAGGTTTTTCGAGAGGCGGAGCGGATAAAACCTTGTTTACCATGTGGAGTGGGAAAGATGTTGTCGTTGTTCAAGTCTATGTATATGATATCATCTATGGTTTAACTTCTCAAAAACTTGCAAAAGATTTTCAAGTCTCTCTTAGGAAAGAATTTTAAATGAGCAATGTTGGTGAATTAATGTTCTTCTTAGGATTACAAATTCAGCAACATAAGGATGGAATTTACTTATCTCAAGAAAAATATGATAAGGATCTTGTCTCAAGGTTCGGTCTGGATAAGTCAACTCCGAAACTGACACCTAAGCCCACCACTAGTAAACTACACAGAGATGAGAAAGGAGTAAATATGGATCAAAAACTGTATCGATCCGTTATTGGTAGCCTTTTATATCTTACAACTACTAGACTTGATATTGCATTTAATGCTGGTTGTTGTGCTAGATTTCAGGCTAATCCAAAGGAATCTCATCTTGCAGCTGCAAAAAGGATCATACGATATGTTAATCATACGGTCGGGTATGGTCTATCTTACACCTTTGATACTAACACTGATATTTCTTCCTATTCGGATGTTGATTGGGCAGGATGCGTGGAAGACAGAAAAAGTACATCATGGGGTTTCTATTATGTAGGACTGAATCTTGTGGCATGGCATAGCAAGAAACAAAATTCACAGTCCCTGTCTACATACGAGGCAAAATATATTGTTGTTGTCTCATGCTGTACTCAACTTCTTTGGATGAAACAAATGCTTGCTGACTCTGGAATTGATACTGGAATAATGATGATCTTTTGTGACAACTCTAGCGCGATTCGAATCACAGAGAATCCCGTTGAGCACTCAAGAACTAAGCACATTGATATAAGGTATCATTTTATTCGAGATCTATATGAAAATGGTATCATAAATATGAAATTTGTGCCTTCCGAACAACAATTGGCTGATATTCTCACCAAACCATTAGATACTGCTACATTTCAATACTTACGGCAGTCTATTGGTGTTGTTTTATTTCATTAGTCATTTCTAAAACTCTTGCCCCTGTGCTTATCTCGATCTATTAGGAAATTGAGTTTGGAATTCTAGTAGGTGTTGCTTCAATTCTACATATGTTTCAGTAAGTTGATATTCTGTCAGTTTTTTTTTATTTGTAATTTCCAAAGAAATCCTTCTTTTCTTGTGAAAGTAAGGTCGCTCTTGTTGTTCTTTCGGGAATGACATTTCATTGGGGGGGGGGGGGGGTTCTTAATTGAACTTAATGCTTAATTGCCAAATCTTTGTGGGGAGTGCGGATGTGGAATATTATAGAGGTTATCTTGTATGTTTGTAAACTCCTTGATCAATGCATTTAGTTTCGTCTATACGATTGCATATAAAAAGTTGATATGTTCTTTCTTTTGGTCATGAAGTGTCTCTATGGAAATTTCATTAGGATCCAACTAGTTTTCGTACCTTTGCCAATTTTATTGACAAAGAGGGGGAGAATTAATGTGTAGTTCCCACTACAAATACATATGGTTTTCGGATCATTATGTAAGGAGGAGTGGTTTTCATGTGAGATGAAGTATTGACTAAGGGGGAATGATACATATCACCATAGTATTATTGTCGAAGTTGTGATACAATTGAACTTTGATGTTGTGTAATAATACTATGACACTGTATAAAAATGATTGAGAGCTTTTATTTTCTCATTGTTATGGCTACGGATCTTCAACAACGAAAATGTTGCATTGAATATCTTTGGAATCATTGGAGTACTTGGAAGTGACGAAGACTTCGAGTAATATTGAAGAACCAAGGAAATCAAGCATGTGGAAGATAAGCTGCAAAGTTTATTATTTTGTATTCCATATGTATTGATAGTTTTGTCACTAAAATTGAAGAATGAGGCGATTTTTAGAATGAATGAACTTTTGACATTACAAAAGTTAAGTCATTCATATGTCGATATGCATGTATTGATAAAAGAATGAATGAACTTTTGACATTACAAAAGTTTTAAGCCTATTATATGCCAGTATGCAAATATTGATGGGAGATAGGATGAGCTTTTGCTTATGAGGATTATGTCTATTGCATGTCAATGTGCAAATAGTGATGGAAAATAGAATGAATCCTTGTCTATTCCGCAGAATTGATTTTCCCTAATCCATATTTTATGTATATACTGTGCGGCTCAGTAAGTTCTCTTATGTTGAGCATTTCCGATTAAATTAATCATGGGTCTACTTGTGGTTAATTTAATTGAGTATTTTTTGGATTCAAATTCATATTCGTATGTCATTTGTTATGTCCAAAGAAATTCTTCTTTTCTTATGAAGATAAGGTCGCTCTTGTTGTTCTTTTGGGAATGACATTTTATGGGGGAGAGTTATTAATTGAACTTGCGCTTAATTGCCAAATCTTTGTGGGGAGTGCGGCTGTGGAATATTATAGGAGTTATCTTGTATCTTTATGAACTCCTTGATGAAAGCATTTAGATTCGGCTATATGATTGCATCTAAAAAGTTGATATGTGCTTTCTTTTGGACTTGAAATGTCTCTATGGAAATTTCATCAGGATCCCACTAGTTTTCGTACCTTTGCCAATTTAATTGACAAAAAGGGGGAGAATTAATGTGTAGTTCACACTACAAATACATATGGTAGTCGGATTATTATGTAAGGGGGAGTGGTTTCCATGTGAGATGGAGTATTAACTAAGGGGAGTTATACATATAACCATAGTATTGTTGTCGAAGTTGTGATACAATTGAACTTTGATGTTGTGTAATAATACTACGACATTGCGTAACAACGATTGAGAATTCTTATTTTCTCATTGTTATAGCTACGGATTTCCAACAACGATGATACTAAACTTACAACCTTTGGGATCATTGGAGTATTTGGAAGTGACGAATATTTCGAGTAATGTTGAAGAACCAAGAAGATCAGGCACGTGGAAGAGAAGCTACAAAAGTTTATTTATCTATTTTTGTATTCCATATGTATTGATAGTTTTGTCACTAAAATTGACAAAGGGGGAGATTGTTAGAGTACTGCTCGGTCGAACTTGCATGCGTTGCTATCTCAAGCATGTTTGTCAACGTTAGTGATCAAAACTATAAATCTTGATTTCTAGTCTACTTATAGCTAAATCTCGGACTAGGAGAGAAAGTTTACTTGATCTCAAGACTCCATGGATATCATCATACAAAGACGAAGAACTACTCAAGGAACTAGTGGAACTTCATCGACTAAAAGGTATGTGGAGACTTGAACTTATCTATCACTCAAAAGTCTATCTACTTTATCTCCCATCTTGAGACAAAAGACGTATTGCTATATAGACTTCGATTATATACATTTGCTATTTCGAGCCGAGTTTATCTCGCTTATCTATTTCTCGAAGTATGTGTTGGTAAGCTTTCGGTTTGGCCAAGTTCATCTTTACAAGTGACGAAAGTCATGTTGATTATTTCAATATCTTGAAAATCGCTTTGATGAAAAATAGTGTGTGAATAACCTCTATTTAAAATCCTCTAAAAATGTTTCAATGATTGAAATGAGAGTTTAGAATATATAACCTTGAATGGATATAAATATTGTATGTGAACTCATACTTGTGTAAGTCCAAAATCCTTGAACTAAAGTATGCGTACTTTACTGGTTCAGGATGTCCGGAAGCTAAGTCCGCATACTTCCGGAAGTTCACATCCCGTGAATTTCTGCTGGAGTTTGTGAACTGAAAACAAACTCAATCCGGGTACTTAAGTATGCGTACCGGTATGCATACTTGAGTGGGTTATTTTCTAAAAACGTTTTATTCGTGAACTAAGACATATATAAACTAAGGACTGCATATTTGCAAACCGTGGATATAATGTTCATGAATCGATTCGAGTGAATCAAAAATCGTTTTTGCTTCGATTGTGTCTTATATACATCTATGAGATCTAAGCAATTGAACAACTCTCTAACTAGTTATTTTGATGCATTTGAACTAGTTATGGTGAAGATGAATAAGGTTGATATAAAAGGGCTCATATGGCTAACCATTGGTTAACTACTGTTGAACCAACGAATTGTTCACGTTTAGGTACGGTTACACAAACCTAAATGAACGTGCATTTCATTTGTGTATAACAAGCTAAGTTTGATCTAACAGTTGAAAGATATTAGCTTGAATCTAATCAGGTTTTCATCTAACGGTGAGTACTGAATGCTTTGTTACCAAGGTAACTTAGATTGCAAACCCTGATTTGAAGACTATATTGTTAGAGCACTGGTCAGTCGAACTTGCAAGCGTTGTTATCTCAAGCTTGTTTGTCAAGTTTATTTTCCAAAACTATAAGTCTTGATTTCTAGTATACTTATAATTAAGTTTCGGACTAGGATAGAAAGTGTAGTTGATCTCTAGACTCCACGGCCTTCATCATATAAAGACGAAGAACTACTCAAGGAACTGGTGGAAATTCATTGACTAAAAGGTATGTGGAGACTTGAACTTATCTATCACTCAAAAGTCTATCTACTGTATCTCCTATATTGACACAAAAGTCGTATTGCTATATAGACTTCTATTATACACATTTACTATTTTGAGCCGAGTTTATCTCGATTATCTATTTCTCGAAATATGTGTTGGTAAGCTTTCGCTTTGGCCAAGTTCATCTTTACTAGTGACGAAAGTCATATTAGTGTATGGGATGTCGTAGGCACAACAAATTGATAAATATGTTTCCCACTAATTAACTGGTAATATAGCGGTAGTAAGAGATCGTTCTCACAGAGAGTTGTGTAATTGATAGGTTATTTGGATAGCAAAACAAAGTAAATAACAAAAGAGGGTTTTGGTTTATAAAATATAATTAAAAAGACAATAAGAAAAGAAAGATGATTAAGGAATCCTTCGCCGTTACCAAGCGTTAACAGGATTAGAATACTTATCTATTGTTCGTAAGAACCATTCATCACCAATCGAAGAATAACATCTAAAGCAGTGTTATCCCCAAAGCTCATTGTGTAACTTGATACCGAAGCGCTCGCATATCAAGTTCTATCCAACTGAACCACCAAGTAGTACCGCACTCAAGGTGTAACCCAATCGGAATCCTTAAGTTATGTGAACTTAGGTTAATCCTAGCAGTCAGACTCTTAGCGCAAAGTCCACTTACTAGTGTTGTCTTCACACATGATTGCTCCACAGAATCCCTCTGCGAGGTCTCACGTTCTCTACTTGTGTAAGGTTTATTCAACAATTACACGGATATCCTAACCCATTACTAGCAATAGAATGATCAATAGATTAAACCAATTGTACACTTGAACAATCCATAAATCAATCATAAATCTTAAATATAGTGAAAACAAACGATGATGATTAAAACTCTCAATAGGTTTGTATTAATAATAAAGCTTCACGCTTAGAACATTGAATTCATCCTTAATCAACAAAGGAGTTAGCTACTCATATTACAAAGAAGATGAAGAATGGTGGTTTCCCCCTAAAGGGGTAAACCCTAGGTTTTTGATGTTGAACTTGTGATATGAGATCGATGATATTTTTTTACATAACCTAATACTTTTTTATAGGTTTACGTTGCTTGGTCTCCAAGTATTTAGTTCGGTTCCAGAACCTGACCCGAAAATACGACATAAAGACTCCCAAACGTGACCGTAGGCCTTCCAAGGTATGAATACACGTTTTCCTACTTGCTAAATACGCGTACCTGGTCCGTAAACTTCAAATTCCAGTAGAAATTTTCGGAATTAAGTATGCGTACTCGGTATGCGAACCTGGTATGCAAACCTTACTGTATGTGGTATTCGATAAAAACTGTTTTGGCCACAACTTCTTCGTCCGAACTTGGAATGACCTATTTTTGCATTATATTTATCTTTCAATTATATTCAATATGGTGATGAGAAATCCTTAATTTGAATGAGTTAATATCAGTTTTTGGCTCTTCTCTTGATTTTGAGTGTTTTGCTCCTTTTCGTCGCATTTCTTCCACTTCTCTAGGACATGGGCACTTGGATACTTGGAATAATTATATTCCTAGATATTTTAAGAACTTTGTATCTCCTTTTTGTATGATTCACCTATTAGAGGCAAATAAAAGAAAACAATAGTAATAGTACGATAATATGCAAGAATAATAGCTAAAGAAAGTATGGAATGGACACTAAAATCATATGAATTATGCACTTATCAAATCCCCCACACTTATATTTTTCCAATCCTCAAGCAAACTAAATAAAACTAATCCTAAATACAACAACTCCATGTCGTGAGGATACGGCTACTCTTAGCATGAATAACAGGCCTTTAAACCCCTAGGTGTCCCTAGTGGACGAGTTATAGTCTCGTGAGGGCTTACAAGAGGTATACCCACAAAGCCTACTCCAATTTCTCGCCTTGGAAGAATTACTAAGGATAGACACAAAGCAAAAAGTCAAATAATTAGCTTGCATATGTTCTTTAGCTGCAAACATCCCACATACATTCCAATCATCACACATGAGAAATTACTTACGTGTGACATTCAACATGATTGCAAAACTCTACTAAGATAGTCATCGTACTTGTTGCAACGTTTGTAACAACACTCGCATACTGAAATCACATGGATAGATAAGAGAATGGAAATAGAAAAGTGACGTGTGCAAATGTTGACTAAAGTGAAAGATGTTACCCACAATACTTGTATGAATGTCGTCAAAGGACTCTTATTTATAGCGTAATAGTTGAGATAAGCACCCATTTAACTCTACCACATGATTAGATACTCTAAGTGCACGTTCCTTTTCAGCATGTATGTGATAGTTGCCTTGGATCCTGCGTTCCACACTTGCTTAGGCGATGGAGACAGGGACAACGTTTCACACATACTTCTATCAAAGTATCAAGAACCTCATCAATAGTCTTTTTGACTTGCTATATAATGATGATATGGTTTTTGTTTTCATCGACTATGATTAGTCCGAAATTCCAGACCTATCATTTATTAGAGTCGATAAATGAAGAGGAGCCTTATATATATGTATGTATTTTTTTTTTGCTATTTTTTTTCCGGCTCACTCTTTATGAGTGTAAGACAATTGTCTTATGGGGATTTTGTATGCGCAACCAATGATTACCTTGCTACAACATCCTCGGTAGTATCAGGATCCCACCAAATCACTTTAGAGAAATATATAACTGCAAAAATAAAAAGAAAGTGATTCAATAATGATTAATTGCGAGGATAAATATTTCAAACGACTACCATAGCTTAGTTTCGCATCCAATTATGAACGTATATATAATTAAGGATTGAAATAAATGGAACTTAATCTATAGTTGTAAGAACTGTTTCAACCTTAAAAGGTTTGGTGTGTCATCCTAAATAGCTCAAAATTAACTCCAAAAGATGAAGTCTCGAGTATGCAAGAAATCAAATAGTATGTCTTTTTTTTTATATATATATAAGCCAAACATGCTTAACTAGTCCACCACACTTAACTCAACATTGTCCTCAATGTTCAAAATCAAAAATTCTGATTTCTGACATGACAGCCATGAAAAACTCAAAACCTGTACCAATGGGTAGGGAACTAGGAAAAACATCCTAAATAAAAGTTGTTCGCCTACGTCTTTTCTATGTTGTGTCAAAAGGGCACAGTGTTTCGATAAACAGTATGACATTTATGGCTTCCGGACTGACTGACATAAAATCTGAAAAAGTTCTGGAAAAATAACGAAACTCAAATGTCCAGGCCTATCGCTCCAACTTAACAGACTCCGAATTCAGATTTTCTTTTTGGAAAAGAAAGGTATATCTGTCTTCTTTCAAAGTTGGGGTCAACCACTCAAATCGGACTCCTATGAAGTCTCAATAGCTATTTCCGTGACAAGTGCGCAGTCAGAATTTTTCTGACGAGAATAGTTTTGTCAAAACTTTCATTAAAGATAAGGGACTTTGTAAAATCTAAGATGGGACTGCAATATATGATATGAAAAGCTAAGAAAATTAAAAACAAAAGGGATAGAGATACAAAACCGATGGGTTGCCTCCCACTAAGTGCTTGGTTTAACGTCGTCAGCCCGACGTTATTATTATCGTCCGTACACCAACAATCTGAAAATTTGATAGTCCTTCCAAATAACAATTTGCAATTCAAATAACAGCTTCACAAAATTACTAGCACAAAATATAAATATTGAAGCTATCACTTTATTGAAGCTTCCCCCACACTTAGTCCTTTCTACACTCAGAAGTGGATAGAGAACATAGAATTCGGGAACTTCAAAAGGTTCCTCAGCTTGGTGAACCTGCACAATACTCGAATCAAACACATCAAGTGGTGGATACTTATAAGTAAAATAATGCGTTAAAACTTTGGAATCACACAACTCCAATCCTAAGTGAGTTATTTTCTTAAAAGTTGGGTTAACAACTCTTTCGGAATCTACTTCGATTAGAGGAAAAGGATCAATAGATATAGAATTATGCAAAGTATTAGACAAACCTTGTTTCAGATCCTCATTTGTAATTAACAGTGAATTATTTACCTCAAGTATATCATGATCCTCTACTGAACTATTATCTAGCTCAATTGGGTCTTCCACGACTTCAATCAATTTGGTTTCATTCTCAATCTCCATCTCTTCAACAATCTCATCATCGGAATCGGAATCCTCTCCTAAAATGTCTAGTTCATTTATTCAACTCCTAATTTCTCCGTTTGAGTACGTTACGCCATTTATAACAATAGATATGTCATACCAAATCTCCTCCCTTTGAATAGGCGAGTGATCGTTATTATGATCCGGAGTTGGAATAATTGTATCATTGTTACAAGAACTTTCAATAGGTTTTTCATCTTCATCAGAATCTTCGTCAATCTCATCATCTTCCATATCCCAACGGCGTTGAAGTTCGGTTCTTATGGCTCTTTCAATTTCTTGAAGAGTCTCTTCCGATGCTCCAGTTTCTTCCAGGTGATTGTATCGCGCATATGGTTTTCTAATGTTAACACGCCTAATCCGTATCTTTTCTTTTGGAAAGAGTGAAGGAAAATCACGATAAAGAGGAGTGGGTGTTGATTCAGTATCATAACTCCATATTGTCTGCACATTACTAGAAAACGATTGATCAGAAGCATAAATATCCTTCCATCCTTGTGATTGTTCACTTACATGCTCGTCATAAGGTTGTTGACATGTATGAGAATATCCATAAGGTTCTGTGGGATATTGATCATAACCAAAAGATTGGTTTTGATTATACCCATAGGATGGTTGGTAGTTATCATGTGAATGAGATTGAAAACCATATTGATTACCAGTATTATATGTTGATTGGTATTGTGCTTCATACATGTTATTTCCGTAAGGAAACATGACGACTAACAAGAACAAAAGAGAAAATAAAAGCAAAAATCTAAAAAAAAAAAAAAAAAGCTTAACAAATAACAAATCAATTAGCAACTTCTCCCTGGCAGCAGCGCCAAAATTTTTATGGGCTGTCGTTGGCACAGTAAATTAATAAATATATTCCCACTAATTAACTGATAATATAACGGTAGTCAGAGATCGTTACCACGGAGAGCTGTGTAATTGATAGGTTATTTGGATAGCAAAACAAAGTAAATAACAAAAAGGGGTTTTGGTTTATAATTAAAAAGACAATAAGAAAATAAAGATGATTAAGGAATCCTTCGCCGTTACCAAGCGTTAACAGGATTAGAATACTTATCTATTGTTCGTAAGAACCATTCATCACCAACTGTAGAATAACAGCTAGAGCAGTGTTATCCCCAAAGCTCCTTGTGTAACTTGATACCGAAGCGCTCGCATATCAAGTTCTATCCAAATGAACCACCAAGTAGTAGCGCACTCAAGGTGTAACCCAATCGGAAGCCTTAAGTTATGTGAACTTAGGTTAATCCTAGCAGTTAGACTCTTAGCGCAAGGTACACTTACTAATGTTGTCTTCGCACATGATTGCTCCACCGAATCCCTCTGCGAGGTCTCACTTTCTCTACTTGTGTAAGGGTTATTCAACAATTACACAGATATCCTAACCCATTACTAGCAATAGAATGATCAATAAATTAATCCAATTGTACACTTGAATAATCCATAAATCAATCATAAACCCTAAATATAGTGAAAACAAACGATGATGATTAAAACTCTCAATAGGTTTGTATTAATAATAAAGCTTCACACTTAGAACATTGAATTCATCCTTAATTAACAAAGGATTTAGCTACTCATATTACAAAGAAGATGACGAATGGTGGTTTCCCCCTAAAGGGGTAAACCCTAGGTTTTTGATGTTGAAATTGTGATGTGAGATCGATGATATTTTTTACATAACCTAATACTTTTTTATAGGTTTACATTGCTTGGTCCCCAAGTATTCATTTCGGTTCAAGAACCCTGGCCCGAAAATACGACATAAAGACTCTCAAACGTGACTGTGGGCCTTCCAAGGTATGAATACACGTTTTTCTATTTGCTAAGTACGCGTACCTAGTCCGCAAACTTCAAATTCCAGCAGAAATTTTCAGAATTAAGTATGCGAACCTTACTGTCTTCGGTATACGATAAAAACTGGTTTGGCCACAACTTCTTCGTCCGAACTCGAAAGGACTTCATTCTTTTTGAATCCTTTTTATCTTTCAATTCTCTTCAAGATTGTGATGAGAAATCCTTAATTTGAATGATTTAAGATCGGTCTTTGGCCCTTCTCTTGATTTTGAGCGTTTTGCTCCTTTTCGTCGCATTTCTTCCACTTGACTTGGGCACTTGGATACTTGGAATACTTCTATTCCTATCTCTTTTAAGCACTTTGTAGATCCTTTTTGGATGATTCACCTATTAGAGGCAAATAAAAGAAAACAATAGTAATAACACGAAAATATGCAAGAATAATAGCTAAAGCAAGTATGGAATGAACACTAAAATCATATGAATTATGCACTTATCAATTAGTTTCAATCACTTGAAAATCGCTTTGACGAAAAATAGTTTATGAACAACAACTATATAATGTTCTCTAAGAATGTTTCAATGATTGAAATGAGAGTTTAGAATATGTAACCATCTTTTAATATGATTGAAATGAGAGTTTATGCATATAGCGTGTTTGCACATTGGTGTATAAGTCCAAAATCGGGAACCAAATGTATGCATACTTGTGTGTGCACTAAATGGTTGATGGAGACTGTGTAAGTATGCATACCCGTACGCATACTGGCAAAAATTAAAGATCGTGAATTTTCTGTTGAGTTTGGAAATCAAAACCAACTCAATCAGGTTACCAAAGTATGCGTACCCATACGCATCCTAGCGGAAAGTTCATGTTCGTGAATTTCTGCTGAGTTTGAAAACCAAAACAAACTCAAATCCGGTTACTTAAGTACCATACCTGTACGCATACTTAAGTGTGTTAATTTCTGAATTGGTTTGTTCATGAACTAAAACATTTATATATTAAGGGATGAAATTTGCAAAACGTGGCTATAATGTTCATGAATCGGTTCGAGTGAATCAAAACCAATTTTTATTCGATTATGTCTTGTATACTTATATGAGATCTAAGCAATTGAAAAACTCTCTACCTAGTTATTTTGAGTCATTTAAACTAGTTACCGTGAAGATGAACATGGTTGATATGGAAGTGCTCATTTGGCTAACCATTTGGTTAACTACTGTTGAACCAACTAGGTGCACACGTTTAGGTAAGGTTACACAAACCTAAATGAACGTGCATTTCATTTGTGTATAACAAGCTAAGTTCGATCTAAAGGTTGAAAGATATTATCTTGAATCTAATCAAGTTTTCATCTAAGGGTGAATATTGAATGCTTTGTTGCCAAGGTAGCATTTATTGCAAACCATGATTTGAAGACTATATAAAGGAAAACTCTAGCAACTGGGAAACCTAATCCCCACACCTCTTGTGTGATACTAGTTGTATAAGCTAGAGTCAATTCTCCTTTAACCTTAGGTTTCGACCGAGACCCTGTAAGTTAACGACTTGAATACTTCATTGGGATTGTGAAGCCAGACCCAACTATTTTCTTTGTAGTTGGGTGATCTGATCTTGTTGTTTCTATTATATTGAGTACAATTGCAAGATTGTCTCGAGATTAATTTCTTCGATAGGTAAGATAGAAAGGTAGTCACAAACATCTTCGTCTCATCGTTTGTGATTCCACAATATATATTTTAGCCATCATACGATTTATTTTATTGTGAGGTGATTGATAATTCTAGGTTGTTCATCGGGAATATAAGTCCGGGTTATCGATTGGTTCCTATTCACCTTTTTTTTTATCAAAATACGGAAAAAAACTCGTAGGTATTTCTGTGGGAGACAAATTTATCTATTATTGTATACTTTTATGTGTGATACATATTTGTTTATTAAAGTCTTCGACTTTGGGTCGTAGCAACTCTTAGTTGTGGGTGAGATCAGCCAAGAGAATCAAGTGCGTAGTATCCTGCTGGGATCAGAGACGTAAGGAGCGCAACTGTACCTTGGATCAGAGTGAGATTGATTGGGGTTCAACTACAGTCCAGAACGAAGTTAGTTTGTAGTAGGCTAGTGTATGCAGCGGCTTAATACAGTGTGTGCTCAATCTGGACTAGGTCCCGGGGTTTTTCTCCATTTGCAGTTTCCTCGTTAACAAAACTTCGGGTGTCTGTGTTATTTCTTTTTCGCTTTATATTTTGTTATATAATTGAAATATCACAGGTTGTGCGCTGAATCAATCAATTGGGAAATCCGACCTTTGATTGTTGATTAAAATTAATTGATCCTTGAATATTGGTCTTTGATACCGTTCAATTTAATTTCTCTTATATTCAATTAGACTCGCAGATTTCTATTTACTTGAGTAAAATATTGAATCGAGAAATTGAGATAAACTCTTTGATATACTTTTTATTAAGATTGAGTCTTACAATCTAGTTGATTCTCTTAAAAGTATATTGGAGTTTGTCCATACAGATTGCTAAGAGAAATATTGGGTGTGGTTGTTATACCCACGTTTTTTCATATATAAAAGAGAACTCTAGCAACTGGTAAACCTAATCCCCACACCTCACGTGTGATACTAGTTGTATAAGCTAGAGTCAATTCTCCTTTAACCTTAGGTTTCTACCGATACCCTGTAGGTTAACGACTTGAAGACTTCATTGAAGCCAGACCCAACTATTTTCTTTATAGTTGCGTGATATGATCTTGTTATTTCTATCGTGATTGAGTGCAATTGTAAGATTGGATTGATATTAATTTCTACGATAGGCAAGATAGAAAAATAGTCACAAACATCTTCGTCTCATCGTTTGTGATTCCACAATATCTTGTTTTGATAATCGATTAAGATTATTGTGAGGTTATTGATATTTCTAGGCAGTTCTTCGGGAATATAAGTCTAGTATATCAATTGGTTCCTGTTCACCTTGATTTATCAAAAGACGGAACAAAACTCGTAGGTATTTATGCGGGAGACAGATTTATCTATTCCTGTAGAATTTTCTGTGTGATATGGATTTGTTTATTAAAGTCTTCGACTCTGGGTCGTAGCAACTCTTAGTTGTGGGTGACATCAGCTAAGGGAATCAAGTGCGCGGTATACTACTAGGATCATAGACGTAAGGAGCGCAACTGTACCTTGGATCAGTGTGAGATTGATTTGGGTTCAACTCCAGTCCAGACCGAAGTTAGTTTGTACTAGGCTAGTGTCTGTAGCGGCTTAATGCAGTGTGTGTGTTCAATCTGGACTAGGTCCCGGGGGTTTTCTACATTTGTGGTTTCCTCGTTAGCAAAACTTCTGGTATCTGTGTTATTTCTTTTCCGCATTATATTTTGTTATATAATTGAAATATCACAGGTTGTGCGTTGAATCGATCAATTGGTAAATCCAACCTTGGTTTTTGATTGAAATTGATTGATCCTTGATCATTGGTCTTTGGTACGATTCAAGTTAATTTCTCTTGTATTCGATTAGACTCACAGATTTCTATTTGCTTGAGTAAGTATTGAATCGAGAAATTGAGATATAAGTCTTTGATATACTTTTTATTAAGATTTAGTGTGACTGTCTAGTTGATTATTTAAAAAGTATATTGGAGTTAGTCCATACAAATTTCTAATCTAAATATTGGATGAGGTTGTTATACCCCCACCTTTTCAGTACGCATAGTTAGTTTCCGGACTTCCAACAACCAACCAGTACGTGTACGGGTACACATACCATGGTTCACGGTTTTGGACTTTACACAAGTGTGAATACACACTATGTTTATATCCAATCATGGTTACATATTCTAAACCTTCATTTCAATCACTGAAACATTCTTGGAAGACGACAATAATTGTCTCACACAAACTATTAGTTTCAAAGCAATTTTCAAGTGATCGAATGATCAATACGAAACATTCCGAGTCTACATCAAATGACCATCTCACACAAATCATGTAAGATGTTACAAGGCGATTTTCACATGATCATCTTTTGACTTTCGTCAAGATTAAAAGATGAACTTGGTTAAAGCGAAAGCTTACCAGCACATATTTCGAGAAATACATAAGCGAGATAAACTCAGCTCGAAATACCAAATGTGTATAATTAAAGTCTATATAGCAATACGACTTTTTGTCTCAAATAGGAGATAGAGTAGATAGACTTTTGAGTGATAGATGAGTTCAAGTATCCACATACCTTTTGTTGATGAAGTTCCAAAGTTCCCTTGAGCAGTTCTTTGTCTTCATTCGATGAACGTCGTGAAGTCTAAAGCTCAACTACACTTTATATCCTAATCCGAGACTTAGATATAAGTAGACTAGAAATCAAGACTTATAGTTTTGGCAACTAAACTTGACAAATAAACTTGAGATAGCAACGCTTGCGAGTTCGACCGATCAGTGCTCTAACAATCTCCCCCTTTTTCAATTATAGTAATAAAACTATCAATACATATGGATTACAAAATAAATAAACTTTGTAGCTTCTCATCCAAATGCATGATCTCCTTGGTTCTTCAACATTACTCTAAATCTTCGTCACTTCCAACTACTCAAATGATTCTAAATGTGTTCAACTCAGCATCATCGTTGTTGAAGATCCGTAGCTATAACAATGAGAAAACAATAGCTCTCAATCATTGTTATGCAGTGTCATAGTATTATTACACAACATCAAATTTCAATTGTATCACAACTTTGACAACAATACTATGGTGATATATATCGCTCCCCCTTAGTCAATACTTCATCTCACATGAAAACCACTCCCCCTTACATAATGATCCGTAAATCATATGTATTTGTAGTGTGAACTACACATTAATTCTCCCCCTTTTTGTCAATATAAATTGACAAAGGTACGAAACTTAGTGGGATCCTAATGAAATTTCCATACAGATACTTCATGACCAAAAGAGAACCACATATCAACTTTGTTTAGATGCAATCATATAGCCGAAGCTAAATGCATTCATCAAGGAGTTTATAAAGATACAAGATAACCCCTATAATATTCCATAGCCGTACTCCCCACAAAGATATGGCAATTAAGCACAAGTTCAAATAACAACTCTCCCCCATAAAATGTCATTCCCGAAAGAACAACAAGAGCGACCTTACTTTCACAAGAAAAGAAGGATTTCTTTGGACATTAACAAATCATATGAAATATGAATTTGTATCCAAAATACTCAATTAAATTAACCACAAGAGAACCCATGATTAATTCAATCAGAAATATTCAACATAAGAAAACTTACGGAGCCGCACAGTATTTACACAAAGATGTGGATCATGAAAACCAATACTGCGGAATATTCAAAGATTCATTCTATTTTTCATCAATATTTGCATATAGACATAATAGACTTAATCTTTGGAAACAAAAGTTCATCCAATGTTCCATCAATATTTCCATAATAACATTATAGGCTTAACTATTGTTTGTCAAAAGTTCATTCAATCTTTTATCAATATTTGCATAATGACATATGATCGCTCCCCGTGGAGGAAGGGTGACCGATAATCATAGTGTTACCCTGTTGGCCTCCTAAAAATAAATCTGAACCATCCTACTAGGCTAGAGAAGTTGGATGGACGATATGATTTGCGGCAGTTGCCTACTGCCGTTGATTTAAATTAGGGTTTAGAAGCCGTGTGGCCAACCCTATTTTGGATGATCGATTGAAAGCTTTGGGCGCTAGTTTGAGTAGATCGATCGGCCATGTGAAAAAGTGGGTTGCCAGTGAGCATGCTAATATCTTCGGGGCCGCCTGAAATTGAATCTAAGCCACTCGATTTGGCCGGCGAAGATAGATGGTTACGATTGATTTGCGACAGTAGCGTGTTGCCGCAACGCAACTTAGAGTTTCTAAAGCAACGAGTTCACCCTACTTTGGGCAAGCGATTCAATGCGCTCCTGGTTTGCCGTGGGCAAGTCGATCGACCAAGGATGTAGTTGGGTCGCCGGTGAACACGCCAGTACCCTTTTGATCATTCGAGGGAAGATCTAGATCGTCCAACTAGGCTAGCTAAGTTGGACGGATGTGATGAATTTGAGACCGTTATGGTCGGTCTTGGCTCGTTTGAGCTCTTTTTCAACAACGCGATCACCCATGTTCTGGATAACGTTTGAGGGTGTTGCGGGTGAACTAAATGGATTCCGACCGGCTGGGATGTTAGTGGGCCCTCCGGTGGTCATCGTGATGATCACCTAGTTCCGCTGAGAATAGGCTAGGCTTGTTGAATTGCGTGGCCAAATAGCGTGGCCGTGATCGTTTTTAAGACTGACATAGGCAGTCTATATTTTCCTTAAGGAATTTAAGCGTGTTGATTGTGCTAACTTCCAATTAAAAGCGCATTGACACAAAAATCTCTTTATCAGAGAGTGGTGTAGCCTACGCGAGTGTTTTCATGCAAGTCTCAATACTGAAACTTCGGGAGATTCATGCTACTTCGTTGTGAGTGAACATTAACCGTCATGTCATGCCAATATTAAGAGTTCGGCTGGGAAAATAGCATAGGAAAATACTAGGCAGGTCATGCATTAATGAATAATGCCGGTGAAGAATAAAATTCATAGAATATTTGGGATCATTGTTATATGCACTATTCTGAGTGAATTTTCTATATCCAAATATATTGAATTGCTCAATACATCCGTGAGTGAAAAGATTTTTGCACTCATCACTTTCAGATGGCTTTTGTTCCTTTGCAGGATGACATCGTATTAAATACATAGTTTTATAATTTTGACCCTGAACACCATCAACAGCTTGAGAATATTCTCTTCTGATATAAGATTCACTCAAACTAGATCGAAGTTTCGATTGAGATCTTTCGACTGTTTGTAGATCTAAAGGCGTCTTGTGATAATCCATTGTTAACAGACTCCGTTCTGTGTGTGATTGATCACAAGAGATTCAAGTTGATTGTCTGCAGGTGTTTATTGAATATCTAAGAAGATTTGAAGACAAAGAAGATTTCTTATTTGAGTTCATAATATTTGGTGTGCATAAAACTTGATCGGCTGGGGATCCAACTATAATTGGTTTATCTTTGTGATAATATTGATTGATTAGTTGAGTAGATCGGCATCAATATATTGTCTTTGTGACTAAGAGTATTGATTGCAAAATCTAGACCCAACTACTTTGGTAGTTATATTGATAGATAGATCTAAGAACCTGACAAAGGAGTTTATTGGGATAAACGAAAGAGCCTTTTATCAAACTCATATCACTTGTTTGAAAAGAGTTGTTACCGAACAGATTTGTTGTTCCTTTACTGTTTGGAATGCGAACCAAAGGAATTGTTCCAAGTGCATGACTTATTGCAAGTTGAGGGCGCAGGGATACAGACGGAACTAGGTGAACTATAGGTTTAGTTGCTTGGTCTCAATTATACGAAGTTGGTATAGATTTTGTATAGCGGCTTAATCCTGAGAGTATTCAATTCTGGACAAGGTCCCGGGGTTTTTCTGCATTTGAGGTTTCCTCGTTAACAAAATCTTGTTGTGTCTTTTACTTTTCTATTTTCGTAATTATAATTTTTTTATTATAATTAGAAGTAAAATATATAAACGTTAATTTTTAATTACTTGATAGCAATCCTATTATGTTTGGTTAAGCCTGAACCTATTATCAAGTAATCATACTTCGTTGTTGTATATTCTCGATCTTGTATCCATAGTCAATCACACAAGTTATGTTGTTATCGTATTGTCTCGATCTCGTATGTGAACCGGTTAGTTGTACTGTCTCGATTCAGTCCATAGACAATCACTTTCGGAGAAAGAACTTATAGGTGAAAAAGTTATAGATTGAGGTATATTTGGGTACCCTCGTCTTTCAGGTTTCGCAGGAGCGGCTTTCTCCTTCATACCGTTAGGACCATTGTCCTTTCGGATATTTTGCGCAACGAACTTTCTCCAATTTGGAAAATAAGATCTTGTCTTTGTATTTACAAAGTCATCTCTCTTTCTATATTCGGGTCTTTTATGAGATGACCTTTTCGAGCGAGAGGCAAAATTTGAACTATCATTATAATAATTATTTTGCCTAAACTTAGGACAATAACGATCTGAGTTCTTTCGGGGAGCAAACTTAGCCAATTCATTTGATACAAAAGAAAGTGCATCTTGCATCTTACGAACTATGCATCCCCATTGCAAGTGTCCTTTATTACCACAATAATAACAATGCTTAATAACATACGAAGATTGAATTTTAATGTTACCTTTTTGTGGATCCTCTTGCATTGGAGTTCGACGAGTTTTCTTCTTCTTCTTCTTATTTTTGTTCAATGTTGTTGCTTTCTTGACATTAGCAGAAGTTCCTTCTTTGATGGATGTATTTGAAGAGTCTGCTTGAACATGATTCTTAGGCTTGACTGGTTTTACTTCTTTACAAGAAATAACATCAGTGGAAGCCTCTAATTGAGAAGAATTTGTAGCTTTAACAAATTTATCTCATTGTTATCGTTGGAAGCACTTGATTCATTATATCCTAATCCTCGTGTATCACCATGATATCTTCCTGCTTCTAACAATGAGGATAAATTGTTTGTGCTATCATTTGACTTTTTCAAGTACAAATTATCTTCTTCCAACGTCTTGATTTTATCAAGGCCCCCAGCGAGATCAGCCCCAAGGTGTTTTTCTCGTGAGAGATATACACCTTCTTTCTCTTCAAAACTCTTTTGTTGAGAATTAACCCTTGCTTCAGATTCAGCAAGTTTTTTTTTCAACATTCAAATTTCTTAGAATTTAGCTCGTCTGTATGATCTTTAAGAATAAAATCATTGGTGTCGCAACTAATATAATATCTTTGAAAACCCCTCTTCAGTTTCTTGTTTTCACGACAAAGAGGAGTCATAACACTAAGAAGTCAGAAGATCTCAGTTTTTTATTTTTTCAAAGGATCCAGTAGTTTAGAGTATTTTGTGATATCCTCTTCTACATCTCGTTCAAAATCTGAGTCATCATCATCGGAAATTTCATCCAACCCCTTTTGTAGACATACTTTCCAGTTGTCATCAGTTTTTACATCATTAACAAGATTAACTTTTCTAGTAGGTTCTCTCGAGATGATTTCATGAAGATCTTCAAATATTGATTCATAGATGCCATCATCAAGTGTTAATTCAAAACTCTTGATACCTTGTTTTACGTTAACTGAATCATTCTCAGTTTCAATAAAAACCATTTTTAGATTCCAGTCTTATAGGTTGGATCACACCAAGCACAGATTGTTAGATCTTTTCTTGTTTGCCTGCTCAGATACCAATTCACAAGACGAGGGTACCCAAATACACCACAGTATTTTTGTTTGAACCTATCAGTCCTCTTACAAGTGTGATCGTCTATGGACAAAGTCGATACAATACAACAACTTCGGTATTCATACTTTGTGTGATCGTCTATGGATACAAGATCGAGAAAATACTGTAGATGGGGAAAAACGAGTTGTTGGTTTTTTGGGAAGTGAAGAGAAGAGCGTGCTGTCGAGACTCCTCAGCCGGGAGAAATGTTAATCCTCACACAGATGCACTGCAAAGGGAGTGCTTAGATTCGAGAGATCAATCTGTATGACTCCGGCCTAAACCAAGTCAATGGCCATTCCAGAGTCAATTCGGTCGCAAAGAGGGAGATGGGTTGATCT
The DNA here is from genome assembly GCF_003573695.1 of Papaver somniferum. NCBI lineage: Eukaryota > Viridiplantae > Streptophyta > Magnoliopsida > Ranunculales > Papaveraceae > Papaver > Papaver somniferum. The sequence continues at coordinate 13,724,828 of NC_039367.1, read as the reverse complement.
GTAGGAGGGAAGCTGATAATTGTGTGGGATCAGTGATGATCAAGGATTGTGGGTGTGTTGAAGGTTTCTGCAATTTGTGGTGAACTGATGAGTTCGAATAAGTTCTGATGGATTGATGAATTCTTGAGAGTAGTTTTCTCGAGGAATTCTGCGTAGACATTTGATAGCTAGTGATCAATCATTGTCTGTTATCCTCAATCATAGATTCAGAGACTTATTTATGTTGTCAGAGTTGTGAACACCTTGATCCCTGTAACTGTGACGGTTTCTTGAGTGAAAGATTGGGAAAGTGGGAGATCGTGGTACAACCAGTTCCAGGTCGTGCGGATACTGGGTTGATCATTTACCCACTACTTTTCTAACTCCTCCAACCGTTGACACGACTTACTCACATTTCTCGTTGTGGATGAATCCACGTGCTTTAGGCCGCCAGACCAAAACCCTAGTTGTTATCCCCCAATTTGACGTGATTGATGTCTCACGAATCGTAGAGTCTGAATGGCAGGCGTGTATTTAGTTAGTTAGTTGTTGACTGATTAGACAGTGAGTCTAGGTTTTGTTGAATCGAGCATAAGTGATAAATGCTCAGCGATTCAAGGATCGAACATGTAGTTCTCTGAAATGATGTCAATATTGTAAGTTCAGTGATGAATTACTGACCCGTCGAACGACTGAGCAAGTATTGCTCAATTCGACGAATTGCTGAATATTGGGAATTTGGCAAGCAACTGAGCAAGTGTTGCTCAATTAAACAAATTGATAATTTTGACGTGCAACTGAGCAAGTATTTCTCAATTCGAAAAAATACTGAATGTTGATAATTTGACGTGCAATTGAGCAAGTGTTATTCAATTCGACAAATTACTGATAAATTATTAAATATTGAAAACTGAACAATATTTTAGCAACTGAGCAAGTATTGCTCGATTCGACGAAATATTTATTGGTGGCGTGACCCAATAAAGTATTATAATATTGGTAGAATACCGAATATTATATGATTAATTCATATGTTAGTTGCTGAATTAATACAAATCCATTAGTTCTTGAATCTTGCTCAGAATGATGATTCGTAGAACATTTATTTGAAACCCTAATTTCAGATCATAGTTGATGAATCGCTGAAAATATGTTACGAGTGATAGAGGGACCGACCACATGGGATGATGGGCGTCCATGTGGTGCCCGGTGCTCGAGTGAGCACGGACAGGTTCTCAGTTTGAGAGTTGGTGAAAGAATGATGATAAAATGCCGGTTTCATCATTTTACTGAAAAATTGCTAGGTTCATCATTAGGTGATGAAACCTAGGTATGAGAGATGGGGACCGACCAAGAGGCTATGGGACCGGCTCTTGGTGGTCACGTGACCAATTTTTGGCCGTTTGAGCAATCCCAGGTTGGTTGGAGAGAGTTTGAGCCCAATATGAGCAATTGAGCAAATTAGGTCAGAATTATGAAAACTTGTGGGACCGGATTTTTGCAAGCCTTAGGAATGACTCTGATCGGTCATGAGGGCATGCACACGTTGCCTTGGTATCCGTGTCTCCATACTGAGAGTTTCGGTATTTTCTGATGTGCGTTCGAGCAACATTGTGAATTTTCAGAAGAGTTTCATCTTGACTGAAATTCTTGATTTTTGTTGGAATGAGCATGTATGCTCAATTCATCAATATTTTGTAAATATTAAAATAAAAGTGTTTTAGTATTTAAAATTGTCGTGAGGGGCTGGCCAGTCGTGTGACCGTGATGGCTTTTGGTTTTTCATGATTTGAGCAATATTTGAGAAAATATGAAGAAATCATGAATTTTGCTCAAACCCGGGAGTTTCATTAATTAAAGAAAATAATAATTATAAAAGACTAGGGATTGCAAGGTGTGGGACCGTCCGGCTAGGTTATCCGGTCCCGCACACATTTCCCTAATTTTATATTATTATTTTTTCATGAATCCTTGAAATTATGGAGAATCCATGAGTTTTGTTGAAACGGAGGAGTTTCATGAGATTGGGAGCAATAATATAAAAGGCTAGGGATTGTAAGGTGTGGGACCGGGCACGGCTTGGGCATGGCCGGCCGGCTAAGTTGCCCGGTCCCCATACCTTTCCCTATTTTATAATATTATTTCATGAATCCATGAAGTTATTAAGAATTCATGAGTTTTGCACAAACAAGGAAAGTTGCTAAACTCAAGGAGTTTTCATGAGTTCATGAAAAATAACAAAATAGGGAAAAATAATAAAGGAGGCATGGGACCGGCCACGACTAGGCATGGCCGGCCTGCCGGTAGGCCCGACCCCGGGCGCCTCTTATTTTTTATTATTATTTGTTGTTTTTCTCCAGTTTTGTGTAGGATTCCTCATCTGTCTATGTTTTTGGATGCTCAGTCATGCATCATTGTCGAGTACACTTGCACCATTTTTGTGGGGCTTACTCAGTGATGGTCCAGATGCCCGGTTGTTGAGTATTTATTACTAATTTATGAAATTCAGTGGAGAATAATTCATGAAACTGAGTAATAAAAATGAATAGTTGTTTATTATTAATTCATAGGATCATCTGTGGATTTGGCTATGAATCCAGAATAATAAAACACGCATTACCATCCTATGGGATCGTGGATTCGACCATAGAATCAGAGTAATTAAGATTATCTATCACCATTTCATGAGATCAGCTGTGGATTCGATCATGAAATCGGAATAATGAGATAATGTAGTAGTTTATTGCCATTCTATGAGATCAAGCCGTGGATTCAATCATGGATTCAGAGAAATTGTTTATTTCCATTCGATGGGATCAGGCTATGGAATTCGACCATGGAATAGGAGCAATTTTTATTGCCATTCCATGGGATCAGGCCGTGGATTCGACCATGAAATAGGAACAATAATAGATTATTCTAGGAATTCAGTGATGAATGTCACGGCAGAATTAATCTATTGCATAAAAGATATTAGCCAGTTAAAGCATCATATCCATTCTGAGTGGTACATAGTCAGGAAGTCACGGGTGTTGTTTACGACCTGAAGGCGTTATTGTTCTCAATCTACGGAGAACTGCCTGAATCTATACACTATCTCTCCACATAATCAGGGAACGGTGAGTGTCACCGACGTCCTGAAGGCGTCCGCCGCCCAACTATTCTTCTATGTGGAGGTGGGTCTCTCTCCTGCAGTCAGGGAAAATGAGTGTCACCGACGTCCTGAAGGCGTTAAGCTCTCAATCTAGGGAGATCCTCCCAATTATGTTATTATGCATAAAGGTCATGATGAAATGCCAGAGATCGAATCGCTCAGCTAGTAGGGCTTTTCGAAAACATATTCATCATGGCTTCGTAAAATATGAATCGTTGCATGCCTGAAAGCCGTGTCAAAAACATGCCTCATAATTTTACGGTTTTGTCGTTGAAAATCCACCATCAACAAATACGAAAACAAGATAACTTCTGCGATTGACATACGAGATCGAGACGATACGACAATCAAAGTGTGATACTTGATAATAGGTTCGGTAATAACCATACTCTATAGAATCACTATCAAGTATAACAGAGTTAATGTATGTGTGTTTTACTTTATTATAATAACAATTACTCCCTCCGTCCCAAATCAGATGAGCTAGTTGTAGGTTGCATAATTTTTCAGGCAAGGAGGAAGGGCGGTATATTTAAGTATTTTTTACAATTATACCCTATGGATAATAACTAGTAAAACTTTGAAATGATTTATCTCTTAAACTATACCACAGTTTTTCGTAAACTTTATACCGTTGAAAAGCATTTTAGAACACCTACACAACGAATATAAACATAGCTATCAAATTATACATATTTCTTATAGTAACAATAATCAATTAAAAGGGTAGTCTTAGAAATACTCCCTTGATTAGTGAAATAGCTCATCTATTTTGGGAAAAAATTTAAAACCAACTAGCTCATCTAATTTGGGACAGAGGGAGTATAATGCTGAAATAAAAGTAAAAGACACAACAAGATTTTGCTAACGAGGAAACCACAAATGCAGAAAAACCTCCGGACCTAGTCCAGTTGCTCTCAGAATTAAGCCGCTATACAAAATCTAAACAAACTTCGTACAGTTGAGACCAAGCAGGGGATCACCATTGCTGCTGTTGCTGCTAAAGAAGAACATGAAGAACGAATCACAGTCAAAGACAATCGTTTATTGATTGTCATATTTTATTCTCTTTGTGACAGTTTCCGAGTGACATGCAAACAGTGACAACGGTATTTCTCTGTTATCGTACATTGTAACAGTGAATTTGTAACAATTATAAGCATTACAAATCTTTGTTTTCATATGTTTCATCCGTGTAAGCACCTTTTGAGTAATGAAAACAACTTTTGAGCGCTTTTCCAACATGACGAGCTAAACCCAATCCCCGGGGTGACGGAGGAAGCCATTCTCTCAAAAATTATGTAGTAATCTTTATTTAATAAATTTATGCAATATTTTTATATGATTAATTGCATTGATAAAAAATGAATTAAATGATGTTTATTAATCAAATGTGTTTTCTCTTGATAATGCATGCTTAGTTTAAGACTGTTGATGCACTATACTTGTGACTAACATTTGATATTTTAGAAATCTGATTTTGGAAATAATTTAGAATAGAATCAATTATTTAAATTGCATGATATAAATTAATCTTGAATCACATAAGTATTGACAAATGGTGGAATCTTATCCCCAGTTTCTCCATAATATTCACATCACCTTTTGTTTTGAGTTTGCTATATTTTTAGTTTTAAAATTAGGTCTAAAATCTATTTTTACAAGTCTTGAACGAACTATCTTACTACAACACTTTGAAATTACATCTACCCTCATCATTTCAATCTTCCCAGATGCTTGCAGATAGATAATATCACATGTAGATCCTTGGTCGATTAGTATCTTCCTGCAATCATATCTGTCTATTATTAGTTCTATTACCAGAGTATCACACTGTAGAAATGTTACTCCATCCAAGTCCTTGGAAGTATATATCATGTCGTCTGGAGGTAGCAGGAGACCTTCACATCTTGGATGGATATATGCGACATTAATATTGCATAGTTTCCTCTTTCTATCAATAAGGCCGACATTTGAGTCATATGAAAGTCGAGCTACTGAGTATATCTTATAAACACGCCCTTTGACTTCTTTAGCCTGAGTAGGAGCTTGACCCTTGGAGATGAACTCTTTTAGATTATCTTCCTTGACTAGGTCACTAATGAACCTAATCAAATTCCTACAACTGTTTGTGTGGTGACCGTGATCGATCTTTATGGTACAAGCAGTAATTTTTGCTTTTGGACTCATTTATCATCTTTCGAGGTGTCACAAAGTATGGTTTGTTCTTGATAAACCGAAGAATAGTTTCTGAGGATGCGTTCATCTTGGTGAAACCTTTGACTTCGTCATCCCACCTCGCTATCATCATTAACTCACAAATTCCATAAAAGCATGATAAAGTCTTAAATTGCAAACGTTCAAAATTAAAGTCATGTTATGATAAAATTGAATATTATATACAATCATTCCATTGATAAAACATCTGTTGTAGTAGTGTAATGATAAAAAAATCCATTACCAATCTTGTTAAAAACAAGATATTCGGAAACTAGATTCTTTCTCATTTCGGAAGTATGAACATCTTTAACAAGATTATTCTAACCGAAGTAAACTTTGAAACCATACCAATACAAATAATCCAAGTACGTGAGTATATCGGAACGCCACTTTGATTCAAACAATTTAGTTCAACTTTTGAACAATAACCTATCAAAATAAACATGGTGTAAAACACTAATATACCCACCTCTCATCGTATCCATAATTCAGATTAACTTAGATTGAAAATCATTGATTGTAACACTTGATATCCTTGCAATACCGAGTCAGGAAACTTGGTTTGATGCAAGCATAACAAATAGCTTCATAATTAAAATTATTTTCATTTCTTGATGAGAGTTGGTATTGATAATTGTTTTGACTTGGTTTCTTAATCTTTTTGTTTTAGTTTGGTATCAATTTCTATCTCATAAGTTTCAAAATTATAAGAGAGACACACATTTATTGTTATAAACAATAAGTATCTATTTTCACTACCTTGTTTACCTGCAATTCATTCTAATATTGAACAATCAATTTATTTTCAATCTAGAATGCAATTATTTGAACACTACATAACTACAAGTAGTTCAACAGACATACCTCATTTGCTTTGAAAGCTCAATTATGGTCATAAACCATTGTCCACTATTTCCACACTAACAAAAAAAATCACCAAAACCATTTCTCCAGACATTGATTAACTTCCGGTATTTACTCTTGCAGTTATTTATTTATTTATTAGAAATAAAAACTTGCTCAAGTAAGTAAAATTCTCACATGCATGTCATAATCATCTACCTGTGAACACAACAAAAAATAAGCAAAGTATGCACTTATATAATTGCTTAAAATTCAATTAAGAATTAGTAAGTTGATCTTAAGTGTCAAACAAATATTTACAGTTATATAAATATAACGTCATATATTTATAACTTTTTACTAAGTATATTATCAAGCATATAGATGTGGTGCACTTGCTAAAAATAATCTTATTTTCAATTGACTAAGGAGAGTTACATCTTGTAGCTGGGTAAAAAGAAGAAAGTTCAAGACGAGCGGGAAGGATATGGCGAAGCCCATGGGGTGAAACGTACGTGGTTGTACTGGTCAAATTTGGGTTGGATATTGATAATTGACTAAGCGTGCTTTGACAGCCAGTGGTGGAGTACTATCTGACAGATTCGCTCTATTATTGCCTCCTATTCTTGAGGGTGAGAGTATAAAGTACTAGATGTTTTGGGGTAAAAAATGATTCTGTTGTTTTTGGTAAACTTGGGTGTGTTGACGAGAAACGAATTCAAACCATAAGCAAATGTACTGCACATGAGTACTTTTAGATTCGAGAGATCAATCTGTAAGACTCTGGCCTAAACCAAGAAATGGTCGTTCCAGATTCAATTCGATCGCAAAGTGAAGGAGAAGGGTTGATCTTAGGGAGGGAAGCGAAGAAGGTGTTTAAGATCAGAATGTTGAATTATGAAGGTATGGCTATTTATGACTTGTATCAGAATATGGTTTCTGGATACCTGTGTTGATAACACTTGTGTTCTTTGTTGAAATAGGTTGAAATCCTATTTATACAAGTCATTGAACGCACCCATGATCTCGTAGGATGTGGAGGCAGTTAAGTAGTAGAGAAGTGGGGTTGTGTAAAAAGTTGCGATCACCATGTTTCCATTACAAAGTAAAACTGAGCACACTTTCACTCATTACTCTCATTGTTGTTAACAGCCTGTCCTTTCCTGACACTTTCTCGTAGTGGGCGCGTTGCACGCCGCACGCTGTAAACCGCCAGAACAATACCCCAGTGAGCATCCCCCAGTTTGTGACATGTTTTAAGTCTCGATTAAATAGGTGAAGTCGTGAGACTCGCCTCTAAAAGCAGCACATAGTGCTTTTAGGTCAAATAATAAATTATTTGTGAAATCAATATTTATAAAACATCGTTTATGATCGATGTTTATAAAGCATCACTTTTAAACAAACAGCTGAAAATAATCGATGTGCAAGAAACATCGTTGTTTTGGAATTCATTCAAATTAGTCGCGAACTGAGCATCTTAAAAAAGGTAGCATGACCGGCCACCTTTGGGTGATCGTTTGAGAACCCTATGGGTGAGATACCACTTGGTCGATTGCTCCCTATGGAGGAGGGGTGGCCGATTATCACATCGTTACCCTGTTGGCCTCCTGAAAACGAATCTAAACCATCCAACCAGGCTAGCGAAGTTGGATGGACGAGATGATTTACGGCAGTTGCATATTGTCGTTGATGTAATTTAGGATTTAGGAGCCGTGCGGACAACCCTCTTTTGGGCGAACGACAAGGCACTGCGCGCTTGTTTGAGCAGGCCTATCGGCCATGTGCAGCGGTGGGTTGCCAGTGAGCATGCTAATACCTTCGGTACTGACTGAAATTGAATCTAAGCCACTCGATTTGGCCAGCGAAGATGGATGGTTGTGATCGGTTTGCGACAGTAGCGCGCTGCTGCAACACAACTTAGGGTTTCTAAAACAGCACGTTCACCCTACTTTGGGCAAGCGATTCAATGCGCTCTTGGCTTTCTATGAGCAAGTCGACCGACCAAGGATGGAGTTGAGTCGCCGGTGAACACGCCAGTACCCTTTTGATCATTCGAAAGAATATTTAAGCCGTCCAACTAGGCTAGCTAAGTTGGGCGGTTGTGAAGGGAATCCGACTATCTGGATGCTAGTGCGCCCGCCGGTGGTCGTCACGGCGATTGCCTAGTTCCGCAGGGAGTAGCTTAGGCTTGTCAAATTGTCTGGCCAAATCGTGTGGCCGTGATTTCTCTTTAAGACTGCGTGGACAGTCTAGGTATTCCTTAAGGAATTTAAGTGTGTCGATTGTGCTAACTTTTAATTAAAAAGCGGGTTGACACGAAAAATCTCTTTATCAGAGAGTGGCGTAGCCTGTGTAAGTACTTTCATGCAAATCTCAATACTGACACTTCGGGAGATTCGTGTCACTCTGCTGCGAGTGAACATTAATCGTCATGTCATGCCAACATTCATAGTTCAGCTGGGGAACATAGCATAGGAGAATGCTAGACGGGTCCAGCATTAGTGAGTAATGTAGCTAAGAGCTTAAATACTGATTAGGCTCTATGCTAGTGAATTTTTTTCAATATAATATGAAGAGAGACATAGGCACTCATCAGATTATGATATATTCTCCAAATTCCCTGCGGAATATAGATATATCAAGGTCTACTACTTCTGATGCCGGGTCAAGTAGACAAACTTTTACAATTTTCGCCCTAAGCTAAAAACTACCATCAACACTAGAATCAAATCGTGATTTTTAATGTAAGTTCTTACATCTCTAATCTCTAAGCTCGAGTATCACGTATCACAATTTGGACGACATACACAACGATTTTAAAATCATCACATCTCTCAAACTAAAAACCCAAATGGAAATTTTTAAAAAGG